>NC_052352.1:4016366-4023815 GCF_009727055.1 Benincasa hispida | reverse complement strand
GTGGATCATGCCTTTAAGTGATTCAAGCTATAACCAAAAGGTTTCAGTTATAGGGATAAAGAGGGATACCTGATCTTGGTGACACTACGGATATAAAAAATTTTCCCACTTTTGTTGAGAGGGTTTTTTTTTAACAAGGTTGTGAATACTACAGATGTTGATCCACCATTCACGTGGGACATACGAGCGAGGGTGTCCTATACAAAGGTTGTATACCGGCCCACGAGATGACTAGTCTCTTATATAACGCTGTGAACTGAGACTTTACAATACTCACTAAGCGACCATAGTGACATGATTTAATCCTGAGTGTTTTTGGAACTTCTGCCTTTGTGAGGCAGTCCTTTGATAGTATGAGTGAGAGTCGGCCAGATGCCAAACTCAACAAGGCCTACTTTTTTGAGGATTTGTGTGATAGGGAGCTGAGAACTCAGTTACACAAGATGGAGATTCCCACTCTTTCCCAAATCAGGAATAGAAATAGATTACTACCTCTTAGGGCTGATTCCGGAGTCTCTGAACATAGTGGCCATATGCTTCTCTTCGAGAAAGGACTCTCAGTCATAGTAGGCTATAGACTTAATGTCATTAGAGGGATCCGTGGTACTTAAGGAATTAGATGTCTTAGGGGCAGAATGAAATTGACCCAGCTGTATTACGAAGCGATCTGTGAAGGGTTACGCATATTGATTGGTTTGATCATGGACACAAAATATAATCGGTACTGAGGAGGAGCAACGTCGTTTTTTAGGGAGTCACCTGAATAGTTAACGGATGATAATCCCATGATAAAAGGTTTAGTAAGGTTATTCACTGTCACCGTAGAGTTTTAAGCTAATGTCCATAAGATCCTTTGGTAGCACTCAATGGATTCAAGTGAGAACAGTTCTTAGGGGAATTTGAAACGTTCAAAATTGACAAGAGCAAACTCAATTATAATGATATAAGTTGGATGTGATGTTATGAGAACACTCAAGTGGAGGTATTAATGTAATTATGATTTCATTAAAGTACCATAAAATAGAAAAGAACTATGATTATATGTTCATGAGATGAAATATTAAAATTATAGGTTATAAATATATATGGTAGTTAATTATTATATTATTTTAATAATTAATCTATGATACATTACTCTTTTTCTATAATAATTCAATTATGGGAGGTTATTGTGACTTTATGGCAACAGTGAGCATCTAAAAGAAAAGGTTTTCCTAAATTAGGAGAGTTACTTGATCGAAAGAACCACGAATTGCTATCAAGTGAAATCGCTTCATAAACGTAGCTTCATAAAGGACTAAACGATCGTGGAGTGTACTATATGAGTTCAATACAGCTAGTCGTAGCTAATGATCACAGGGCATCTTGTATCTATATGACTAGGGACCTGCCTTTCTACTACAATGAGCATCCGCTAATAGGATAGATATTCTCATTTCCCCACTTGCTCCATCGACTACATGATTGTAGTTCTCCTCAGTCCTTCCTCTAACCAAGGTCATATAGAGCCACATAACTTTCTTGGAATTTCCTACACTGAGGAATACCAAGGTAACCATTGCGGGGTGGTGGTCCTCACTCAACTCGGACTAAGTCTCGAGGTTTGGAGGTCGTTCGTTGGGTTCGTGATCATGAGAGCGCTGTTTCGGTGGTGGGCTATGATTGTGCTTGTGTTGCGATCGTTTGTAGTCAGCGTGGTGGAGAGTTCGTATTATGCTACTTGGAGACTGAAGAGCGTCGTGATCGAGGGAGTTTGAAGAATGAGTCTTCAAAGCTATATACTTTACTCCTTGATTTCATTTGTAAGCATGCTGTATCATTTTGTATTGGCCTGATCTATTGTTTTCCGTTTCTTGAACTGTAATTTTGTATGTGCATGGTTCTGTATCGAATGGAATTTGACGAAGATCATTCTGCTGCTCATGAATCCTCCAAGTCTGATTTCCTTCAATTTGTATCAGAGCCAGGTTGTTTGATATTTCAATTCACTTATCATGTTTGAACTTATTTACGTCGGTGGGTTTTCTGCATTGCGTTTAAATGTTAAATGCGTTTGTGGATAGATGTTGATAAATGTTTACGAGTTAATTGCCTCTATTTAAAGATTTCTTTTGATTAAAAAGTGTTTATTTGTAAGGGCCCCTGTGTTTTTGGGCATAATTAACAAGCAATCGAGTCTATAATTCAAACTGTAATTTGAAGCATGGAGATGAGGTTCTCAATGAGGAAGAAGATCAAGGGTTGGTTGTATCGTGTAGCCGAAGATAAACGATCGTTGGGATTTGGCTAAACGATCATGTAGATTTTTCTACGCTATCGTGTAGTATTTACTAAACGATCGTTTAGCAAGAGGATGGGGTAAAGCGTTTGCTCTATTGCGTAGCGTTGATTGCCCGATCGCTAGGACGCTAGAGGTAAACGATCGAGTGGGAGCATATGATGCTCATCATTTAATAAAAGGCGTGCACACTAAACGATCAGGTAGTTAGCATGCCTCATCATATAGTCACTGACTACACGATCACGCGGTAGACGATATTTTGGCGCTCGCTCAGCGATCGTTTAGACGATTGTGTTTCACTCCATCGTTGTCATTTAGACGATCGTTTAAGGCTTGTGTTGCTTGTTGCGCGCTGCACAATTGCGTACCTCATGCCTCATCGCATAGTAAAGGTACAAGATCATTGCTAAACGATCGTTTAACTCAGGAAGCGTTGGTAAACGATTGAGTAAAGCATTTACTCTTTCGTGTAGGCGATCACAAGGAAGTTGGTATATTAGGGTTGCCAAAATTTCCCGCGGAGACCCGGCCCGGTCGGGGCGGGGAATCCTTGGTTTAATCGGGGATGGGGTCAAATCGGGAAAAATTTTTAGGGCCCCGTCCTTGACTCCGATCCCGATTTGATATATTTATATTTTTAACATATAATATAATATATTCATATATATGTTTATAATGTATAGTGTTGGATTGGAGCCCAATATTAAATATCCAATTTCTAACTCTAAGCCCGGGCCCCATTGCCAACTGTATGGTATACGATCAGTGTAGAAGCGGACTTCGACCAAACGGTTCAAGACCCGATTTTCCTTTTTGAGCAGGAGACTCTTTGCTATTTGTTATAGTGAACTTTGGTTTTGAGGATTTGAGGCTAATTATCCTGGTTTATCAACTTTTGTTTAATATACATGAAATGTATGTGATTTATATGGCATAGTGTATGACATATAGATTTGAAACTCACCTTAGGTTGTGAAATTATTCATGCATCATATATTACAAGTGTTATAATATGGCATGATGAAATTACAAGAGAGCATGCACATGCATCATGAAATATAAGAGTTATATGCATGCAGTAAGCATATTCATGCATCATTTTTATATTATAAGCGTTATAGTATAAGGGTGAATGGAAGTATGTTTGCTTGGTTCATTGCTTAGATGTATAAGTGTTATATAAAAGTGGCAATGAATGAACAATGCATGAGGCATGACACTTAGGCTAATTTATTAGCGTTATGAATGCTTTTTATGTGTTTACTTTGTGTTGTGGATGGTTTTGGTTGTTTCTATTATAAGCGTTATAATGGAAATTAGAACTAAAATTGATAAGAAAGAGTTGCATGCGAACTTAGGCGAACTCATATTTTAAAAGAGTTTTAAAATTGGATTGAGATAGACCTAAGTTCAAGGTTCTAACGCGATTAGCAACCTAAGTTTAATCTTTTTAAATCGGTTTAATAGGATTAAATTTATTGGCATAAAAGATTAAAATTGTATTAAATCTATCTATAAGGGACCTTTTGTCTAAGGCGGGTTCTGTCTAGGCTAGGGTACTTAAGACGACGGAAACGGAACACCCATACCTAGGAACCTACCTGGAAAAGTGAATTAGATAGATTTTTTGCAAGCATGTGACAGTTGATTAAAGACTCCGTTAAAGAGTTTAACGAATGATTATCAAAAGTTGTTCAACTATCCAAGGTAAATGTTACTTTTGGGCAAACCTAAAAAGTCACTTAGTTAAAATCCTTAGCCGTGTTTTTTCTAAGTACCCTAGGTTATAAAATACTCAGTGGAAGGAAGAGATATATATGATATGTCAATGATTCCACTCACTTTTCTCCCTGAATGTTCACGCCTTGAGATTCATACTTTTCCTCATGGTGCCCTGGGAGCATCCCCCTTCGGATGGTGTTTGCATGAGTCAATATCAAGGTGAACAGAGAGAGTATTTATAGTAAGTGGATGAAGGGTGTGTGTCAACACATCTTGCGGTCTCCTTCATTCCTTCATTGGTTCGCACTGTGAGATCATTCTTGCACTCCCTCGTGGCACCCTAGGAGCATCCCCCTTCAGATGGGTTTTGTGCAGTTGGTCAATATCAAGGTGAACTCCAGAAATGAATAGGGTCACTTTAGTTTTTTCCCCATTCGGGCTTTTTCTCTTCGGATTCGCTGCTTGAGGGGGAACTCTAGGGCCTAAAATGACGGGTCACACTTATGGAAAATTGTTACGTAAGTTAATGATTTATTGACCAAATCAATGATGGCTAGTTGTTATATGAACAAGAGTTGTTCTGGTATTAATGTGTTGGGATTGGTGTCCTATTTCTCCTAAAGTCTCGTTGTTTTGTAAAGATACATTTTGTTCAATGAATAAAATAAGTGTTATTTAATTCTGGCATTTACTCATATCCAATAAACAAAGCTCCTTGGTTATCTTATCTGAACTTAAGCATGTATATGTGATATACAAGTGGATTCATGCCTTAAGTGATAACCTAAGGTGGGATACCTGATCCTATTGACACTACGAATACGGTCCGCTTTGTAGAGGTTTGCAAGTGTTGTAAACTACTACATATGGTAGATCCTGACCATTCGTGTGGAGACGTGGAGCTGGGGTGTTCTATACAAAGAGTTTGTATAAGACTTGGACCACGAGATGAGTAGACTCTCTATATAACGCCGATGATATTAGAGACTTGCATCTCACCTAAACGGCCATAGGTGACACGACCTCAATCTTGAGTGTGTTGTGAACTCTTGCCTTTGAGGGTGGTTCTTTGATTAGTATGGGTGAGATGGCCAGATTGCCAACTCAACATGCTTACCTTTTTGGGGACTTGTCTGATCTGGGAGCTGGGAACTCAATCCACAATATGGAATTCACTCATTTTTCGAAGCAGGGATAAGTAGAGAGATTGCTCCCTTAAGAGCGGATTCCAGGGTTTGAACATAGTGGCCACAGCTTCTCTTTGGAAGAGAAAACTCAGTCATAGTAGGACTATGACTTATTCATTATGTTAGCTTTAGGGCTTCAATCAAACCAAGTATTTTGATGATAATAAACTCAGATTTTTTTCCTAACATTTTCAGTGTTTTAGAGTCACTATCTTGTACAGCTCAGAAAGACGATTCCAACGCAATTTAAATCGCTCAAATCGGATTTCAAACAAGAAAGTTATAAGCAAAAGAAGATTGGAGAGGAAATCCAACGTGGCGGTGACACGTGGCACCTTGCTGATGTGGCGGCTGACGTGGCAACAAACGGTCAATATTAATGACGTGGTAGCTGATGTGGCGGATGACGTGACGCTCCAATCGATCATTTTTTACTGACGTGGCACATGATGTGGCAGTGACGTGGCGACCATGGACGAATGAGATAATGACAAATGGCGGTCACCCAGCTTCACACGCGGATGCGCGCGCATATGCTGCACGTGCCTGCGGTTTCTTTACAGAATGCGGCGTGTGACGCTCAATCTCCTCCCCTGTGCACATGGTGCTCATATCATCCGGCTATTTTTTATTCTTTTATTTTTTTTAATTTTTTGATCTAATTTTCTCCAAATTCTCACCAAATTTCAGCATTTTCAAAATTTATTTCCTTCCTAAATTTTCATCCTTCAAATCCTTTTTATTCTCCAAATCTCAATAATTCCATTCTTTCAAAATTCCTTTTCAAATCCTTTTTATTCTCCAAATCTCAATAATTCCAATCTTTCAAAATTTCTTTTCAAATCCTTTCCTTTTCTATTTTTATTCAATCTCCACTCTTCATTTGCAAACATATCCAATGGCCAAAATTTATCCCCCTCGCCTATAAATTCGACTTGATTTTACTCTTCATTGACACACCAAAAGCTATCAAATCTTAAGCTCTCAATTCTCTCTACTCTCAAATTCTTGTCCTCCTTGCTCCTAAATTGGACTAGAGATATTTTTGTGAGTTTTTTTTTAGTGCTCAACTTGTGTATTTAGCTTTCAAGAGGTAATATTGTGAGGTTTTCTTTTAATTTTTGGGAATTGTATTAAGGTGTGGGTACACCTTGGGTTGTGAGAAAAAGAAATTGGTTTGATCTTGAACTAGTAAAAAGGATCTTGGGTTTCTCTTTAGCCTAGGAAAAAGAGGGCCGTGTGTCGGTTTGGTCCTCACTTGCAAGAGGATCACTTAGTGAAATACCCAAGAAGGAGTCTTGTAGAGTGGAGTAGGTAATTTGCCGAACCACTATAATTCCCGGTGTTTTCTCTTCCTCTCTCTCTTTTATTTTTTGTTTTCAAATTTGTTGCTTCTTGTCTTAGTTATTGTTTTATTCTTTCCAAATTGCATGATTTAATTTTTAGTGTGTTATTTAAATTTATCCTTGATTAAATTGTCTTTAAATTTGAAGTTATCATAGCTTGCATGATTTAAATTTTGTCTTGTATAAATTTTCTTTAAGCAAATTAGTGGGTTAACTTTATTGAGCATTGTTTGAAGATAAAATTATTTTTTTTTAAAAAAAAAATTGGTAGTCAACCCTATTCACCCCCTCTAGTGTTGCCTTTAGATCCTACAATTGGTATCAAAGCAAGTAGCTCGATTTTCTTATTTTAAAAAAGTTTTGTATTTTTTTTCTTGATTATATATTCTGTTTTTTTTTAATCTTATTAAATCTGGATTTTTTCTAATTTTTGCAAAAAGTTTGAAAAATTGAGTTTTAAAAGCCGTTTTCATTAGAAATTTTTTGTCTTGAAAATTGGTTATTAAAAACTTATTTTTTTTCCCTACTTCTTAATCTTTGAAATCTTTTTGATTAAAATCTAAATTTTGGAAAAGTATTTCTCTTTACAAAAATATTTTTTTAAAAAATTATTATATTCTCTTCCTCTTTCAAAAAACTTAATTGTTCGAGCTTATGGCAACTACTGAAATAAATGGGTATGGTGAAGGTCAATCTACCACTAGGCCACCTTTGTTTGATGGAAATAATTATGCATGGTGGAAAACTAGGATATAAGAATTATTATTTCTATTGACTATAAATTAAGGAAAATTGTTAATGGTCTTCTATTCCTACTAGGAATTATTATATATATAAATATCCTCTAAAGGATTGAGAAAAGAGTTTAATGATGGAGATAATTTCTATTAAGCTAAAGCCATGAACCGTCTGT
>NC_052352.1:3768308-4014349 GCF_009727055.1 Benincasa hispida | reverse complement strand
TTCAAATGGATGTAAAAAGTGCTTTCTTAAATGGTTTCATAATGGAGGAAGTGTATGTTGAACAACCTCCTGGTTTTGAAAGCTTTGATAATCCAAATCATGTTTTTAAATTAAATAAAGCACTTTATGGTCTTAAATAAGCTCCTAGAGCTTGGTATGACCATTTGAGTAAATTTTTTTTCTAGAAAATGGTTTTAAAATGGGACTTATTGATACTACTCTTTTTATCAAAATTAAAGATAATGATATTTTATTAGTGCAAATCTATGTTGATGATATTATATTTGGTGCTACTAACTCTTCTCTTTGTAAAGAACTTTCTAAGTGTATGCATAGTGAGTTTGAAATGAGCATGATAGGAGAACTTAAATTCTTCCTTGGGCTTCAAATTAAACAACTTGAAGATGGAATTTTCATAAATCAAGAAAAGTACACAAGGGATCTACTCAAAAGGTTTAAGTTCGATAATGCAAAAGTAGCAAAGACCCCGATGAGTACCACTACAAAGCTTGATAAGGATGAAAAAGGTAAAAACGTAGATATTAAAGCTTATAGAGGTATGATCGGATCCTTGCTTTACTTAACTGCGAGTAGGCTTGATATTATGTTTAGTGTATGCACGTGTGCTAGATTTCAATCATGTCCTAGAGAATCACACTTGCATGCTGTAAAAAGAATTTTTAAATATTTGCTTGGTACCGTTGATTTAGGCTTATGGTATCCTAAAAATGCATCTTTAGATTTGATTGCATATTCTGATGTTGATTTTGCTGGTAGTCTAACTGATAGAAAAGGTACTAGTGGAACATTTCATTTTCTAGGTAGTTCTTTAGTATCTTGGTATAGTAAAAAGCAAAATTCTGTTGCATTATCTACCACTGAGGCTGAATATATTATTGTTGCTAGTTGTTGTTCTCAACTTTTATGGATGAAACAAACGTTGCGTGATTTTGGTTTAAATTTTGAATAAGTACCAATCTTTTGTGATAATACTAGTTCAATTAATTTAACTAAAAATCCCATTCAACATCCTAGAACAAAGCATATAGATATTAGACATCATTTTCTTCGAGAGCATGTGCAAAATAAGAATATTGGCATTAATTATGTTAATACTGAGAACCAGGTAGCAGATATTCTTACAAAGGCATTAAATGAAGAAGCCTTTTGTAAAATTAGACTTGCACTTGGTATTATTAGAATTGCCTAATTATGTTTGATAGGGGGAGAATTATTCATATTTTTATGAATTTATGTGTTATAATTTATTGAGGTAGAGCATTATTTGTATGATTAAGGGGGAGAAAAATCACTTGTATATNATGTGTTATAATTTATTGAGGTAGAGCATTATTTGTATGATTAAGGGGGAGAAAAATCACTTGTATATTTTTTTGTTGATAACAAAATGGGGAGAAGTATTTTTGGTATTATGGTGGTTTGTCATCATCAAAAAGGGGGAGATTGTTAGCTTTAGGGCTTCAATCAAACCAAGTATTTTGATGATAACAAACTCATATTTTTTGTACTGGCATTTTCAGTGTTTCAGAGACACTATCTTGTAGAGCTCGGAAAGATGATTCCAATGCAATTTGAATCACTCAAATCAGAGTTCAAATGAGAAAGTTATAAGCAAAAGAAGATTGGAGAGGAAATCCAATGTGGCAGTGACACGTGGCACCTTGCTGAAGTGGCATCCGACGTGGCGGTTGATGTGGCACACAAACGATCGATATTAATGACGTGGTGGATGACGTGATGCTCCAATTGGTCACTTTTTGCTGACGTGGCACATGATGTGGCAGTGATGTGGCGACCGTGGACGAATGAGATAATGACAAGTAGCGGTCACCTAGCTTCACGCGTGGACGCGCGCGTGCCTGCGGTTTCTTCACAGAATGCAGCGCGTGACACTCAATCTCCTCCTCTTTGCGCGTGGTGATCTTATCATCCGGCTATTTTTTATTTTCATTTTTATTCTCTTATTTTCCTTTAATTTCCTATCCAATTTTCTCCAAATTCTCACCAAATTTCAGCCTTTTCAAATTTGATTTCCTTCCTAAATTTTCATCCTTCAAATCCTTTTTATTCTCAAAATCTCAATAATTCCAATCTTTCAAAATTTCTTTTCAAATCCTTTTTATTCTCCAAATCTCAATAATTCCAATCTTTCAAAATTTCTTTTCAAATCCTTTCTTTTTCTATTTTTATTCAATCTCCACTCTTCATTTGTTAATTTTAAGCACTCCTGCGTTTTTTTGGGCGAAATTAACTTTGCAATTGAGTCTATAATTCGAAAAGTTTGAGTTCGTCGAGTTGTTCGTGATGAAGCTTCGGCACATGTTAATGCAGTTCTCAATGAAGAAGAAGATCAAACGTTGATCGGATCGTGTAGCCTCAGGTAAACGATCGTAGGGATTTTACTAAGCGATCGTTTAGATAATTTTTATAGACGATCGTGTAGTATTTTCTAATCGATTGTTTAGATAATGCTAAGCGATGGGGTAAATCATTTACCATATCGTGTAGCGTTGGTTGCATGATCGTGTAGGCGCTGAAGGTAGGCGATCGTAGTGGGAGCATGCGATGCTTGTCGTTTAGTAGAAGGCGCGCGCTACACGATTGTGTAGTTAGCAAGCTTCATCGCTTAGTTACTACCTATGCGATCGCGCGTATGAAATATGGAGATGCTAGCTAAGCGATCGCTTAGGCGATGGTGCTTTGCAACATCTTAGTCACTTAGACGATCGCGGAAGGCGGGCATCGTGTGGAGTGCTCTAAGCGATCGTGTACTTCAGACTTCATCGTTTAGTAAAGGTACAAAATCGTGTTGTAATGGCTAAACGATCGTTTGGATTTTTCTAGACGATCATATAGTAATGCTAAGTGATCGTTTAACTCTGGGAGCGCTAGTAAGCGATAAAGCAAAGAGTTTGTTTTATCGTGTAGACGATCGCAGGATGCTTAGTACACGATAGTTGGAGAAGCGATGCTTTTCCGAGCAGTTCAAGACCCGGTTCGCCTATTTGAACCGGGTACTTCTTGTCTTTCTAATAGTTAGCTTCTCTTTTGTGTTTTAAGGAAATTTTATCCGGTTCATCAACTTTTATTGCTTATACATGTGATGTATGGTTCTTATATGTCAAAGTGTTTGTCATGTAGAAAAAAACCCACCTTAGGTTGTGCAATTATTCATGCATCATGTATTATAATTATTATAATCGAGCATGAAGAAATTACTTGAAAGCATGTGCATGCATCATGAAATATAAGAGTTATATTTTGCATGCATTGAGGATTATCATGCATCATCCTTTTATTATAATTGTTATAATCTAAGGGTGAATGGAAGCATGTTTTGCTTGTTTTATTGCGGATTTTGTATAAGTGTTATATAAAAGAAGTAGCAATGAATGGACAATGCATTGAGCATGACACCTAGGTTGTTTATAAGTGTTATGAATGTCTTGCATGTGTTAGCTTAACATTTTGGTTGTTTCCATTTATAAGTGTTATAAAGGAAATTAGACCTAAAATCCATAATTCAGAGTTGCATGCGGATTTAGGGTGAACTCAAGTTTTTTAAAAGGGTTTTTAAATTGGTTTGAGATAGACCTAAGTTCAAATGGTTCTAAAGAGTTTAGTAACCTAGATTAATCTTTTAAAATCGATTTAATAGGATTAAATTGGTTGGAATAAAATATTAAATTTGTTGTAAACCTATCTCTAAGGAACTTTTTGTCTAAGGCGGGTTCTGGCTAGGCTGGGGTTCTTAAATTGACGGAAACGTAACACCCCTACCAAGGAACCTACCTGGAAAGGTAAATTAGATAGATTTTCAACAAGCATGCGACGTTTTGGTCAAAGATTCCATTAAAGAGTTTACTGGATGATGATAAAAAATTGTTCAACTATCCAAGGTAAATA
Source organism: Benincasa hispida (assembly GCF_009727055.1). Classification (NCBI taxonomy): domain Eukaryota; kingdom Viridiplantae; phylum Streptophyta; class Magnoliopsida; order Cucurbitales; family Cucurbitaceae; genus Benincasa; species Benincasa hispida. Next base: position 4,010,422 of record NC_052352.1, on the reverse strand, counting down.
TTACTCTTGGGAAAACCTAAAAGTAACTTAGTTAAAATCCTTAGTCGTGTTTTTTCTAAGTAAACTAAACTCTAGGTTATAAAATACTCAGTGGGAGGAGGAGGCGTATCAGATATGTTTATGATTCCACTCATGTTTCTACCTGTATGTTCATACCGTGAGATTCATGCTTGGCATCAAGATGCCCCAGGTTGCATCCCCCTTCGGATGGTGTTTGCATGAGTCAATATCAAGGTGGATGGAGAGAGTGTTTATAGTAAGTGGGTGAAGGGTGTGTGATAACACGTCCTATGGTCTCTGTCATTGGTTCACACTATGAGATCATTCTGTACGCCCTCAAGTCGCCTTAGATGAGGCCCCCTTCGGATGGGTTTTGTGCAGTTGGTCAATATCAAGGTGAACTCCAGAAATGGATAGGGTCGCTTTAGGTTTTGCCCCAATCGGATTTTTTCCTTCGGATTTGCCTTTTGGGACGGACCTCTAAGGCTTAAAATGATGGGTCACACTTACGGGAGATTGTTAAGTAAGTTAATGATCTCTTGGCCAAATTAATGATGGCTTGTCCTAATAGGAACAAGAATTGTTCTGGTATTAATGACTGGTTGTCCTAAACCTTTGAAGCGTCATTGCGAAACTAGATGCCACACGAGGTTCATGTTAGTTTTGCTAAAACCTTATTGGATGTTTTTTTATTTTACAATTGGTATTTGCTTAAAACCTAACATAGGTCACTGTGTTTCTCTTTTCAGCAATTCGTTAGTATTTCTGTTTAAAGCTTTTAAAAATGACCGATTTATTACAGTGGAAAGAATCATGTGAAATAAATTTCATGGCAAACGACCTCCATCCCATTACTCTCCAAAAGAGGAGACAAGACAATAAATATGATTTATTGGTCTTGGAGACATGTCTTGTAGAGAATGATGATTCTGCCTGGATCCTTGATTCAGGTGCTACCAACCATGTCAGTTCCTTTTACCAAGGATTTAGTTCCTAGCAAATGTTGCCACAGGGAGAGATGACTCTTCGAGTCAGTAATGGTGAGGTTGTTTTAGCTGTTGTTGTAGGCAAGCTAAAGTTATTTATTGACAAGAAATGTTATCTATTACTGGATAATGTTTTTGTAGTTCCTCATATTAAGAGGAACTTAATCTCGGGTTCTTGTCTTATTGAACAAGGATATATCGTCTCATTTTCTAAGAATAAAGTGTTTATTTTAAAGAATGGAATGGAGATTGGTTATGGTTCAATAGAAAATAACTTATATGTACTAAGGCTGTTAGTCATAAAAGCCTTGTTTAACACTGAAATGTTTAGTACGACAACAACAGCTAAAAGACCAAAGGTTTCTCCAAAGGAAAACACCCATCTTTGGCATCTAAGGCTAGATCACATCAACCTCAATAGGATTGAGAAGTTGGTGAAAAGTGGATTTCTAAAGAGTTTAGAAGAAAACTCCTTGCTGGTGCCTCGAAGGCAAGATGATCAAACGACCTTTTACTAGAAAAGGTTATAGAGCCAAGGAAGCCCTGAAGCTTGTACATTCAGACCTCTGTGGTCCGATAAATGTTAGAGCCCGAGGTGGGTATAAATATTTCATCTCTTTCATATATAATTATTCAAGGTTTGGGTATATCTTCTTAATGCAACATAAGTCTGAAGCCCTTAACAAGTTCAAGGACTATAAGGCTGAAGTTGAGAACTTGTTAGGTAAGAAGATAAAAACACTACGATATGATCGTGGTAGAGAGTATATGGACCTCCAATTCCATAACTATATGATAGAACATGGGATTGCGTCCCAACTCTCGGCCCCTGGTATATCTCAGCAGAATGGTGTATTAGAAAAGAGAAACAGGACCATGTTGGACATGTTTCGGTCTATGATGAGTTAGGCTCATCTTCCAGACTCGTTTTGGGGTTATGCAGTGCAGACTGCATGTTATATCTGAAACAACGTTCCATCGAAAAGTCTTTCTGAAACACCTATTGAGTTATGGAGAGGCCGTAAAGGTAGTTTACGGCACTTCAGGATTTGGGGCTATCCGACTTATGTGCTAATGACTAACCCAAAGAAGTTGGAACCGCGTTCGAAGGTTTGCCTCTTTGTAGGCTATCCCAAGGAAAAGAGAGAAGGATACTTCTATGATCCAAGTGAGAACAAAGTGTTTGTTTCCACTAATGCTATCTTCTTGGAAGAAGATCACATGATGGATCATAAGCCATGAAGTAAGCTCATTTTACATGAGATCTCAAGTGGGACTGAGACTGTTGAGGGTTCAACAAGAATTGTTGAACAGGCCGACAGATCAACAAAAGTTGTTGAGGTCGGGATGTCTAGTTAGCCAGCTCAAGAGTTGAGACTGCCTCGATGTAGTGGGAGGTTATGAACCCACCGGATCGCTACATGGGTTTGACTAAAGCCCATAACATCATTACGATTGATATGGTCGAGGATCCATTGTCTTTTAAGAAAGAAATGGATGATGTTGACAAAGATGAATGAGTTAAGGCCATGAACCAGGAAATGGAGTCTATGTACTTTAATAACATCTGGGAGTTTGTTGATCCACCTGATGGGGTAAGACCTATTGGGTGCAAGTGGATTTATAAGCGAAAGGGAGGTGTAGATAGAAATGTGCAAACCTTTAAGGCTAGGCTCGTGGTAAAGGGTTATAACCAAGTTGAGGGAGTTGACTATGAGGAAACTTTCTCACCTGTTGTCATGCTAAAGTCTATCAGGATTCTCCTGTGCATAGCCACATTTTATGATTATGAAATATGGAAAATGGACGTCAAGACTGCCTTTCTGAATGGTAATCTTGAGGAGACCATCTATATGACTCAACCGGAGGGGTTCGTGGTTCCAGATCAAGAGCAAAGAGTTTACAAGCTTAATAGGTCCATTTATGGGCTGAAACAAGCATCTCGATCTTGGAACATCAGATTTGACACTGCTCTCAAGTCGTTTGGCTTTGACCAAAACGTTGATGAGCCTTATGTTTACAAGAAGATCATCAACAGCTCATTAGCTTTCCAAGTACTGTATATGGATGATATCCTACTCATTGGGAATGATATAGGATATCTGATTGACATTAAGAGTTGGCTAGCTGCCCAATTCCAAATGAAAGATTTGGGTGAGGCACAATATGTTCTTGAGATCCAGATCATTCGGGATCGTAAAAATAAACGGTTTGTCCTGTCTCAGGCATCGTACATTGATCAAATGTTGATCAGGTACAGGATGCAGGATTCCAAGAAGGGTTTGTTGCCTTTCAGGTATGGAATCGTTCTGTCTAAGGATCAATGTCCTAAGACACCTCAAGAGGTTGAGGAGATGAGACAGATTCCCTATGCTTCTATTGTAGGAAGCTTGATGTATGCAATGTTGTGTACCAAACCCAACATTTGCTATGCAGTAGGGATTGTCAGTCGGTATCAGTCCAATCCAGGATTTGATCACTGGACGACAGTCAAGACGATCCTCTAGTATCTTCGGAGAACGAAGGACTATATGCTTGTGTATGGAGATAAAGATCTGATTCTTACAGGATACACATACTCTGACTTTCAGACCGATCGAGATTATCGCAAATCGACACCGAGGTCAGTGTTTAATTTGAATGGAGGGGCTGTAGTTTGGCAAAGCATCAAGCAAGGATACATCGCGGACTCCACTATGGAAGCCGTATATGTAGCGGCTTGTGAAGCAGCTAAAGAGGCTATTTGGCTGAGGAAGTTCCTTATAGATTTGAAATTTGTTCTAAATATTGCCTATCACTCTTTATTGTGATAACAATAGGGCTGTGGCAAATTCGAAGAAGCCTTGGAGTCATTGTCGAGGTAAGCACATAGAATGGAAATATCACCTGATCAGGGAGATTGTGTGTTGCGGTGATGTGATAGTCAAGTAGATCGCATCGAAGCACAACATTGCTAATCCCTTTACAGAGGCCCTCACGGTTAAAGTGTTCGAGGGTCACCTGGAAAGTCTGGGCCTGCGGGACATGCGACATCTTGTCTAGGGCAAATGGGAGATGATACTAGGGTATGTCCTAGTTTATTGTATATTGTACATTTTTATATTGTATTGTACATTAGTCTCCCGAGTCATTAGGACAAGTGGGAGATTGTTGGGATTGGTGTCCTAATTCTCCCGGAGTCTCGTTGTTTTGTAAAGATACACATTGTTCAATGAATAAAATAAGTGTTATTTAATTCTGGCATTTACTCATATCCAATAAACAAAGCTGCTTGGTTATCTTACATGAACTTAAGCATGTATATGTGATATACAAGTGGATCATGCCTTAAATGATAACCTAAATCGATCTGTAGTATAAGGATTAAGGTGGGATACCTGATCCTGGTGACACTACGGATACGGTCCTCTTTGTAGAGGTTTGCACGTGTTGTAAACTACTACAGATGGTAGATCCTGACCATTCGTGTGGAGACGTGGAGCAGGGGTGTCCTGTACAAAGAGTTTGTATAAGATCTAGACCACAAGATGACTAGACTCTGTATATAACACGTTGATACTAGAGACTTGCATCGCACCTAAAAGACCATAGGTGACACGACTCCATCCCGAGTGATTTATGAACTCCTACCTTTGAGGCGGTCGTTTGATTAGTATGGGTGAGAGTGGAAAGATTGCAAACTCAACATTCCTACCTTTTTGGGGACTTGTCTGATCTGGGAGCTAGGACTCAATCCACAAGATGGAATTCACTCCTTTCCCGAAGTAGGGATAAGTAGAGAGATTGCTCCCTTAAGGGCTGATTCTGAGGCTTGAATATAGTGGCCACAACTTTCTCTTTGGAAGAAAAGACTCAGTCATCGTAGAACTATGACTTATATTCATCAGAGGGATCAGTGGTACTTAAGGAGACAGATGTAACTATAGGGACATAACGATTATTGCCCAACTATACTTACAAGCGATCTATGAAGGTTGTCACTCAACTCATTGGTTAAGATGGACACATAATATATCTGTAGTGAGAAGAGTTCAGCTGTTAGTCTTTTAGTAGAGTGCCTGGCAAGTTAACGGATGGTGGATCCCGTGACTAAAGAGTTTAGTCAGTTATGGACATATCGTTGTAGCTTCGGATCTACAGGTCAATGAGGTCCCCTTGGTACTTGGATTCTATTGAAGGATCAGTTCTTTGGTGTTGATTTGAAATGTTCAAATTGACAAGAGGTATTTTGATTATATATGATATAATTGATATGATGTATAAGATACATCTAGTGGAGGATTGATGTAAATGAAGATTTACTAGTACATGGAATGAAAGAACTATGGTTTATATGTTTCATGAGATGAAATATTAAAACTATAGGTTATAAATATAGTATGATAAGTTCGTTATCAATTATATTTATAATAATACTAATTATTAGATAATTAATACTTTTTCTTTTAAATAACCAACTATAGTGGGTGGTTATTGGATCATGGTAACCGTGAATATAAAGGAAAGTGGTTTCCTATTTTGAAAAAGGGGGTTTTACAAAAGTTTGAAAAGAATTTGAATTTTCTCTCCGGCGAAAAGAAACTCACGGAAGTCATCAAGTAAATACAAATTTACTAAACAACGGTTGGGCTAGGTAAATGATTGTGCAGGTGCTAGCTAAACGATCGTGCAGTGTTTACTAAATGATCGTATAGCTTTGCTAGACGATCGCTGGCCCAAGGTAAGCGATCGTATAGAGTCTGTAGAGCTTAATGATAGAGCTAAACGATTGCATCGCTTTTGCTAGACAATCGCATAGTTTTATCTAAACGATTGGGCATCGACCTATACGATAGCTCTCTGACTTCTCACACTTGCCCAGTCGTGTACACAATCGTTATTTCCTCCGTTTGTTTGCCTCACACCAAGTCCGAACAGAGCCCACCCTCTGGATTGGACTCGTTGCAAGATTTGTTTGAACGTCAGTTCTCACTTTTCGAGCATAAAGGTATGGATGACAATGACAAAATCAGTAGTGTCCATTCTCAAGATAACCTCCAGGAAGAGAAAGCAAGTGTTGTTGACTCTGTTAAAGTTCATCGACGAAAAGTGTTCTCTAACATGGAACTTGGAGAATATTTAGGTTCTGATACTGATCCCACTATTCTCCAAAAGAGGTGGATGTCTAAAGACAGTATATATGATTTATTGGTCTTGGAGACGTGTTTGGTAGAGAATGATGATTCTGCCTGGATCCTTGATTCAGATGCTACTAACCACGCCAGTTCCTCTTATCAAGGATTTAGTTCCTAGCCAATGTTGCCACAGGGAGAGATGACTCTTTGATTCAGCACTAGTGAGGTAGTTTCGTCTATTACTGTAGGCAGATTGAGTTATTTTTGGATAAGAAACGTTATCTGTTACTGGATAATGTTTTTGTAGTTCTTCATATCAAAATGAACTTAATCTCGACCTCTGGAAATGTTGCTTCATCTTCCAAAAAGTTCCACAAATGTTCGACCTCTGGAACTAAGTTTGTACCTTCTTCCTCCGGCACCAAAAAGTGGAAGAAGAAGTAGGGTGGAAAGAGGAAGGTTGCTGCTAAGCAATAAGTTGCTGCACCCAAGGGAAGACAACATGTCAGGGTTGAAAAAGGAAAATGTTTCCGTTGCAACCTGAATGGGCTCTAGAAGAGGAATTGCCCCAGATATTTGGCATAAAAGAAGAAGGCCAAATAAGGTAAATGTGATTTGCTTGTCTTGAAGCTTGTTTAGTGGAGAATGATGATTCTGAAGAATCTCTATTCATAGAGAACCAATGAGCGGAAGCATATCATTCCAAATCTCATTGTGAAAGAACATCAACATTTTTAATCTAACACGGAAAAGTTAGGCCTCAAGTCTAAACTATAGCATGCTTCAAGAATAAAATACAAAGTATCGAGTAAACATACCTTTGAAGAACTATTCTTCTAGTATACCCTCGATTAACACCAGCAAGGCAACCAATAACACGAACACAACACGCCTATGGAAAATCCTCTAACACAATCGAGTAACATGTTGGGATTAGTATCCTAATTCTCCTAGAGTTTTGTTGTTTGTAATTATACACGTTGTTTAAAAAATAATTGTTATTTCATTCTGGCATTTACTCATATCCAATAAACAAAGTTCCATGGTTATCTTATGTAAACTTAAGCATGTATATGAGATATACAAGTGGATTATGCCTTAAGTGATAACCTAAATAGGTCTGTAGTATAAGGATTAAAGTGAGATACCTGATCGTGATCACATTACGATACGACCCACTTTGTAGAGGTTTGCAAGTGTTATAAACTACTACAAATGGTAGATCCTAACCATTCATGTGGAGACATGCGAGCGAGGGTGTCCTATACAAAGAATTTCTATAAGACCGAACCACGAGATGACTAGTCTCTATATATAACGCCGTTGATACTAGAGACTTACATCTCACCTAAACGACCATAGGTGACATGACATCAATCTTAAGTATTTTGGGAACTCCTGCCTTTGAGGGCGGTCCTTTGATTAGTATGGGTGAGAGTGGCCAGATTTCCAAGTCAATATGCCAACCTTTTTTGGGACTTGTTTGATCTGAGAGCTGGGAACTCAATTACATAAGATGGAATTCACTCCTTCCTCGAAGCATGAGTAAGTTGATAGATTGCTCCCTTAAGGACTGATTCTAAGCCTTAAACATAGTGGCCACAACTTCTCTTTGGAAGAGAGGACTCAGTCATAGTAGGACTATGACTTATGTTCATTAGAGGGATCAGTGGTACTTAAGAAGTTAGATGTAACTACAGGGGCATAACAGATATTGGCCGAGCTGTACTTATGAGTGATCTATAAAGTGTTGTCGCACTGTTGATTGGTTAAGATGGACACATAATATATCTATAGTAAGGAGAATTCAGCTGTCAGTCTTTAGTGGACTGCCTGACAATTAATGGATGGTGGATCCCGTGACTAAAGAGTTTAGTCAGTTATTCACGTATCGTTGGAGCTTCGAGCTACAAGTCCATAAGGTCCCTTTGGTAGCTTAAAGGATTCAAGCTGAGGATCAGTTTTTGGCATTGATTTGAAATGTTCAAATTGACAAGAGGTAATTCGATTATATATGATATGATCGGTATGGTGTATGAGATACATCAACTAGAGGATCAATGCAAATGAGATTTACATTAAGTGCCATGGAATAGAAAAAGAGCTATGGTTTATATGTTTCATGAGATGAAATATTAAAACTATAGTTTATAAATATATTATGGTAAGTTAGTTATCATTTATATTTATAATAATATTAATTATTCGATAATTATCTCTTTTTCTCTAATAACCAATTGAGTAAGAGGTTATTGGTCGTTTTATAGTAACCGTGAGATAAAAGGAAAATGGTTTTCTTAATTTTAAAAAGTTTTGCGAAGTTTTTTAATTTGAGATTTCCAATCTTAGAAATTACTCACGGAATAGTTGTCAAGTAAATCAAATTTACTAAACGACAGCTTGTAGTTAACTAGATGATCATGGAATGTTTTTACACGATAGACACTCAGCTAGACGATGAGCTAAACGATCACGCAGCTTTTTCTAGACGATCGCATAGCCTTTACTAAACAATTGGGCATCGACCTATACGATTGGATATTTCATCTCCCACTTTCTCAATCGTTTACACGATTGTTCTTCCTCAGGTTTCCTGCTTCTAACCAAGTCCACACAGAGCCCACTCTCTGGATTCTCACACCGAGAATTCCTAGGTAACCTTCTTGGTGGTTTCATACTCAACTCGACCCAGTCGAGGTTCTGTGGAGGCCGTTAGCGGTGTTCGGGGTGTTCTTGACTGTGGTGATCGCTTTGTTTGAGTTCCCTATGATCGTGCAGTGTAGCGGTCGTGTTGTTCAAGTGTTCGAGTATTGCAGTGTTTCGGTTTGTTCGAGTGTTCATGATCAAGGAACTTGAAGATGAGTCTTTAAAGGTTTGTTAATTCTTTCCCTTGATCTGTAGTAAAGCATGCTATAATTTTTGTTTCATGCATAACCGTATGTTTCCGTTTGTGATTGTAATTGTAATGTTTATATTCGATTGAAATTTGGAAAGATCCTTCCATTGCTCATGGAAATTCTCGTGTTTGATTTCCTTCAACTCAATCCTCGAGTTGACCCTCGAACAGCAACTTGACACTGCCACGAGGCTACCTTGGTATTCTCTATGTGAGAATCCATGAGGTGTGGCCTCTGTATCGATTTGGTAGAGGGAATTAGGAATTCAACGATCGAGTAGACGTTCGAGTAAGTGGGAGAAGGTAGAAGTGTATCGTTTAGACTTAGGCACTCGATCGTTTAGCAGCAAGTAGCTATCGTCTAAAAAACTCGATGATCGTTTACTCTCTCAAAGCTATTGTGTAACTTTTTCTTCTCGCACATTCGATTATGAAAAAATGAAAACGATTTTCATTTTATTCATCAATTACCAAAAAACTGATTATAACTTCCCACTAATTCTGTTATTAGGAGAAAAAATCGAAATCAATTATCTTATAATTGATTTAATTATAAATAAATATAATAACTAATTTATCATATTATATTTATAACCTATATTTTTAATATACATCATATGTAATATATAAACCATAGTTCTTTTTCTCCTTTTTGGAATTTTATATATTTTATATATGCATATTAATTCCTCCAATTAATGTATCTAATATATTAAATAAATTATATCATATATAATTGAATCAATTTAATTATATCATATATAATCAAATTTCCTCTTTTAACTTGAACACTTCAAACTAACCTAAAAACTGATTCTCAACATGAATCCATTGAGCTACCAAGGGGACCTTACGGATCTGTAGCTTGAAGCTCCAATGGTATGTAAATAATTGACTAAACTCTTTAATCACGAAATCCACCATCTGTTAACTGTCGGGCATTCCACTAAAGACCAACAACTACACTCTTCGTACTACAAATATAGTTTTGCATCCTTCGGATATAACCAAACAACAATATGATGACCCTTCACAAATCGCTTGTAAGTACAGTTGGGCCAATTTATCGTTTTGCCTCTATAGTTACATCTAACTCCTTAAGTACCACTGTTTTCTCCAATGAACAATACGTCATAATCCTAATATGAGTAGACTCTTCTCGAGCCAAGAGAAGGTTTGGCGCCACATTATTCAAGCCTGGGAATCAACTTTTAAGGGAGTAATTTATCTGCTTACCCCTACTTTGGGGAAGAAGTGAATTCCGTCTTGTGTAGCTGAGTTCCCAGCTCCCCAATCAAACAAATCCCCAAAGTGGTAGGTTTAAGTTGACGATCTAGCCACTCGCACCCATGCAAATCAAAGAACTGCTCTCATAGGCAGGAGTTCACAACTCACTCAGGATTAAGGTCATGTTACCTATGGTCATCTTAGTGAAATAAAAGTCTCTGTCATGAACGGTGCTATATAACGAGACTAAACATTTCGTGGTCCGGTCTTATACAAACTCCTTTGTATAGAACATGCCCGTTTGCATGTCTAAAATATGAATGGTTAGGATTAGACCATTTGTAGCACTTTACAACATTTGTAGCACGTACAAAGCGGGCCACACTCGTAACGTCACTAGGATAAGTTTCCCTCCTTTATTTATATACTACAGACCATTTAGGTTTCCACTTAAAGCACGATCCATTTGTATGTCTCTACATATATTTAAGTTACAACGACAACTAGGGATCTAAGTTTGTTGGTTTGTGGTTAATGTAACTAAAATATCTTATATTTCATATACTGAAGTGAATAAAATATATCATATTATAAATCACCAAATGTTTGTTCATACACGTGTTTACAAACTATAAGACCCTACAAGATTTAGGGCATCAACCTCAACAGATTCTGCCTGGATTATTGACTCTGGGCTACTACCCATGTTTGTTCTTCATTTGAGGGAATTAGATCCTAGCGGCAACTTGATGCTGGTGTGATGACAATGTGAGTTGGAACCGGGCATGTCGTCTCAGCTGTGGCAGTGGGAGTAGAGATGTCCATGGGGTGGGTGATAATGGGCAGAAATGCACGTTATTACAATGCAAAGATATAAAACAATGTAGGATTGCGACAGTAAAAATATGTAAAATTGTGTCCAAAAGCATTAAGTTGAGAACGTTGCGATTGCATGCATCCATCTCATTAAAGCAGCTAATTTACGTATTTTGTGCAGGAAAATGGGTTGGCGCAAGGCAGAATTGCAATCCAAGGAATTCAGAATCCGAGCGCATTAAAAGATTGCATCCGTAAGGCTATGCGATCGTAAGTGTTCGCGAAGATCTGATCAAGAAGGTGGCCGCATAGAGACGAAAAATGAAGGTGAAACCTTAATAAATCAAGATCAGACAGAAAGTTGATGACGGTCGAATCCGAATTTAATTGACAAGCCATTAACGACAATACTGTAGCAAGTACACTCAACTTTTCGGTGACAATTAATCGGTGCATCAGACAAAGATTTAATGACATCCCATCAATGCAAACATTTGAGAGAAAAGCCCTTCACCTTGAAGCTCTATAAATATCGAAGGCCACCTTCATTGAAGGAGTTCCGTTCCATTCTAGTTCAGCAGTTAGAATGTTGAAGTTCTTTTCCGCCATATACATTGATAGTCGTAGTCTGTAATTTTATATACTTAGAGGCAGAGGCGAGTGAAGAGAAAAGACGCCAGAAGATTGTTCTTGGTCAGCTCGAGAGAGTGGCGGGAAGCATTGAGAATGGAAAGAAGTTCGACTCTTGCGAAAGCAAGAACATTCTTTTGGGCAGAGTAAAGAAAAATACAGTGTAAAAGCCTTGGGAAGTAAGACATTGCTACCAGGCTCCCTATCCTTACTTCCCATTGTCATTCTGTATTCTGATTTCATTTATAAAATGGAACTTGTATCTCTACATCAGTTCACTCTCTTTACATTACGCATGAGTGACAATCTTCCGATTGGGTTGAGAAGCACTTAGCTAGCATGACTTAAGATTTTCATTTTATGCGATCATCTTATCTTATGTATGCGTCCATCGCTTCTTTAGATCTACTGGAGAGAGAGTCTAAAGAAAGAACCTAGACTTGAGAAAGCTAGGTTAGAATCTAGGCTTGAGAAAGTTAGATTAGAACCGCATAAGCAAGAGATAGAGACTTAGAGATAAGTTCTGTTTGCTTATAAGCATCCCATGCACCCTAGAAATAGGTTATGGTAGTATACGGTCGCCTTGTGTATGTGTGTGACACTCATGATCGCATAGACAAGAATAGAGGCTTAGACATAAGTCCTATAGACATCATCGTATACATCGCATGCGTCCTAAAACTAGGAGCTATAGCATTTACATTGAGAGAGGACCTGCTATTGTATGTGTGTAGCATGATTGCATAACTTGAACGCAATCTTAGGAAGTGTTAGCTAAATCCCTTCTCATCCCGTTCACTCGCATAATCATTGTAACTTTCGTTGTTATTAACTCTTTTCTCAATTCCGCCACATAGAATCTATACCTTAAACTAACATACAACCCAACTCATTATTTTATTTGCCACCGCAAAGGAATCAGAAATCACCGTCGCATACTGTCTTCATAGTCCCTGTGTTCGACCCTGGGCTTACCAGGTAATTTAGTATGATTTATACTTGGATTTTGCTAGGAAAACTTGCATGTACAACGCATACACCACCATTGCAATATACACCATTATTTCATCATATTCACAACGTATCAAGTTTTTAGCATCGTTGTCGGGGACTACGGCAGTACATATTGTGCTAACAGCAACTTTTTGATTTTCTTTACAGGTTTCCATCTCTGTGCACTACCTCTCCTTTGGTAAGGGAAGAACTGGGCGTCGTATGAGCGAAGGACAAGCTCCTGAGCTCAATTACGACCCAGAGATTGAGAGAACTTTCCGAAGAAGAAGAAGAGACAACCGCCTACATCAACAACAAGAGAGAAATTCCAACATGGCGGAGCAACCGGATGACAGAGCAGTAAATGCAAATAATGTCATGGCGAACCCCATCCTCTTGGTGAACGACCGTAACAGGCTCATACAGGACTATGCATCGCCCAACCTTCATGGTTTCTCACCAGGAATCATGAGGCCAGCTTTGGACAGATCGAGGTTTGAGATGAAGTCGATGATGCTGCAGATGATTCAAACTACCGGACAGTTTGGCAGTAGGCGTGGCGAGGATCCGCACACCCACCTCCGAAGTTTTATTGAAATCTGCAATACGTTTGTGTTCTCAAACATCTCCACTGAGGAGGTTCAACTAACGTTGTTCCCATTTTCGCTGTGTGACCAAGCACGGAAATGGGCTTATTCTCTCGAACCAGGGGAGATTACATTGTGGGAATAGGTAGTAGAAAATTTCATGAAGAAGTACTTCCCCCCAATAAAAAATGCAAGACGGAGGAAGCTGATCATTAATTTTTAACAAGATATCAATGAATCGCTTAGTGATGCCTAGGCGAGTTTTAAACGACTGGTGCGAGATTGTCCGCACAATGGCTAACCAGATTGTCTACAAATGAAAATTTTCTACTACGGCTTGAACCCTACATCGTAGACGGCTGCCAATGCGGCAGCAGCTGGAGGTCTGCTTGACAAGACATACAATGAGGCTAAAAACATACTTGATCGCATTTCAAAAAATCACGAAAACTGGAGAGAAAGTGATCAACGACTGAGAATTAAAAACAGTGACACAAGAAATGGGACCATCGCATCCCTACAAAACCAAATGAATGCGATGATGAATTTAATACAAGGAATCGCAATCAGCAGCATAGGAATGCATAAAGGGCAGGTCAACGCAATTGTTCAAACGACCACGATTTGTGTCACTTGTGGAGAAGCACATTCGATTGAAGAATGCCCAAGGAATCCGCAGTCAGTATACTTCATAAAGAATAACCCTTTCTCTGATACATACAACCCCGGGTGGAGAAACCACCCCAATTTCGCATGGAAAACAACAACAAAGCTATCAACCTATGGCGCAAAAAGAAGGTCCACTAGGATTTTTCCCGCAAACAAACGGCCAACCACAAAATCAAGCTAGTAGTTCGCAGGCGCTGCAATCTTCATCTCTGGAAAGCTTACTGAAGCAATATATTGAGAAAAATGAAACAGTACTCCAGAATTAAGTGACGTCTATTCGTAATCTTGAAATTCAGATAGGGAAAATTGTGGGCGACCTCAAAAGTAGACCGCAAGGAGCGTTGCCGAGCTCAACTTAGCTCCCTTTCAACTGTGGGGGTGCAGGAAAGGAACAATGCCTAGCAATCTTCTTGCTGAGTAGAAAAATGACAGCGGAAAAAGGGGAAGAGCCCACCATGACCAACCCGAATGAGGTGAAAACCGAGAACTCGTTGACATATGATGTAGAAGAGCCCGAAAAGATGAACCCAGAAGTTGCGTCCACCTACAAGCGTCTAGAACACGAGATAGAAGAAGTACAGCTCCCACCATTCCCGCAAAGATTGAAAAAGAAACAGAATGATGAAGAAAAGATCGCCACAGTGGTAATAACACAAAGGTTAAATACTATGATCGCACCAAAAATGTGCGACCCAGGAAGCTTCACGATACACTGCTCAATTGGAGGGGTCTACATTGGTCAAGCACTATGCGACCTNTCCCACCAAAAATGTGCGACCCAGGAAGCTTCACGATACTTTACTCAATTGAAGGGGTCTACATTGGTCAAGCACTATGCGACCTTGGGGCGAGTTTAAACTTAATGCCGCTATCAATTTTCAAACGATTGAATATGGAAAAACTAACGCTCATGACGGAGACTCTTCTGCTTGCGGATAAATCCCAAGTACTCCCCGAGGGAGAATTGAAAGATGTCGCGATCTCAATTGAAAAATTCATTTTACCAGTAGACTTCATCATTCTGGATCATAAAGCGGACAAAGATGCACCCATCATATTGGGACGACCATTCCTATCGACTGGTCACGCTCAAATTGAATGTGCACAAGGGAGAGATCGTGATGAATATTAATGGGAAAAAGCTCCGGATTGAGGCAATCAAGATCCCAGAAGATCGAGAAAAGAATAGAAAACCACCTTGGATGTAAAGAGCCCAGATTGAAAGGAATAAGCGTTCCCTACGTTGTTATGCAATTCAAATTCATCAGGGACGCAATCGTTTTGAAGTATCCTTTGAAATCTTCAGTTCATGAACTCAATTCATTTTTTTTAAATATCCGTTATCATTTCTATATCCTTTTTACTCTTTGCTTCCAAAAAAAAAATGGGATGTGATCGTGGTGAACGATCGTGGTAAACGATTTTGGTAACTCTGTCGTTTATATTTTTTACCCTCTCAATGTTTTTTTTTGCAACAATCGTGGAGAACGATTGCGGTGGAGCTACACGATAACTGAAAGACGCGACTAGTTCGGTCAGCCACCGCATTCAAAAAAATCGACTCGCTGCAAAGAAGGATGTGATCACAACTGATGCGCGCGACAGAGCAAATTTGGGGGTTGCATCTTTCCTTGACTTTGTTTATTCCAAATTTTGCTCTCTCGCATCTCATTTTTAACTTCGATAATTTTATCATCGCATCCTCTTTAGTTGATGCAATCATTAAATAATTGATTACTTAATGAAACGCATGCCTCTACTTCTCATCGCATGTACTAAAATCAACTTAATTTTCGGACAGTCAATTCATGAAATATTTCTAGAAGTTAGTGATCCACCAATTTCCTTTCAAAGTGACTTTTATAAAACCTCCTAAGAGTATCGCATGAATTCTTTCAATCTTTCAGCAATGAGAACATTGCTGCATTAAAATTTGGGGGTGCGGTTTTTATTTTCAACCTTGCTACTTTGAGGCTTTCAAAAAACAAATCATAATGTTGTGATCGGATCCTACTCGTAGTTGGTTGTTTTCCTGACACACGTGGGGGCAAGCCAAAACGAAAGTAGGAATCGTGATCAACGCATAAATAAAATGATCGCAACTCCACTGCCTAATGGGCATGAGTTTAGACTGAGAAAGAGCGTCTTGCTCGTAGTTGGATGCTCGCATGACACCCATGGGGGCAAGCCAAAATGAAGGCTAGGCACTTGGATCAGCACAAGGTCATAGAAGAATATGTAAACTACACAAGGATAAAAATCATTTGGAAACACCTCAGTTGAAAAAGTTTTTTTTGTGAAATAAATCATGCGATGCCCTAGAAACAAGTAAAGTCTTTTTTAAGGTTAAACTTGCGTCCCCTAAATTTTAGAAATATTTTAAGAAGAGACCTGGATAGGAATTAAGGAGATTTTGGTACATAGGATTTGAATAAGGCACCTCAAGAAATCTAAGAAAGGAAAAGGCGGCTAACTTTCTAGAGAAAATCTTTAGTTTATGCTTGAGGACAAACATTGTTTTAAATTTGGGGGTATGATAACGGGCAGAAATGCACGTTATTACAATGCAAAGATATAAAACAATGAGGGATTGTGACGGTAAAAATATATAAAATCGTGTCCAAAAGCATTAAGTTGAGAACATTGTGATCGCATGCGTCCATCGCATTAAAGCAGCTAATTTATGTATTTTGTGCAGGAAAATGCATTGGCGTAAGGAAAAATTGCAATCCAGGAATTCAGCGTCCAAGTGCATTAAAAGATTGTGACCGCAAGGCTATGCAATCGTATGCGTTCGCGAAAATCTGATTAAGAAGGTGGCCCATAGAGACGACACATCAAGGTGAAAGCTTAATAAATCACGATGGGATAGAAAGCTGATGACGGTCAAATTCGAATTTAGTTGACAAATCGTTAATGACAACACTATAGCTAGTACACTCAACTTTTCGGTGACAATTAATCGGTGCATCAGACAAAGATTTAATGACATCCCATCAGTGCAATCATTTGAGAGAAAAGCCCTTCACCTTGAAGCTCTATAAATACCGAAGGCCATCTTCGTTGAAGGAGTTTCGTTCTGTTCTAGTTCAGCTATTAGAATTTTGAAGTTCTTTTCTGCCATATACATAGATAGTCGTAGTTTGTAATTTTATATACTTAGAGGTGGAGGCGAGTGAAGAGAAAAGACGCCGGAAGATTGTTCTTGGTCAGCTCGAGACAGTGCCGAGAAGCATTGATAACGGAGAGAAGGCCGACTCTTGCGAAAGAAAGAACATTCTTTTGGGCAGAGTAGAGAAAAACACAGTGTAAAAGCCTTGGGAAGCAAGACATTGCTACCAGGCTCCCTATCCTTACTTCTCATTGTCATTCTGTATTATGATTTCATTTATAAAATGGAACTTGCATCTCTACATCTGTTCACTCTCTTTACATTACGCTGAGTAACTAAACTTCCAACTGGATTGAGAAGCACTTAGCTAGCATGACCTAAGATCTTCATTTTTATGCGATCATCTTGTCTTATGCATGCATCCATCACCCCTTTAGAACTACTCGAGAGAGAGTCTAAAGAAAGAACCTAGACTTGAGAGAGCTAGGTTAGAATCTAGGCTTGAGAAAGTTAGATTAGAACCGCATAAACAAGAGATAGAGACTTAGAGATAAGTTCTGTTTGTTAACATGCATCGCATGTACCCTAGAAATAGGTTATGGTAGTATGAGGTCGCCTTGTGTATGTGTGTGTCACTCATCATCGCATAGACAAGAATAAAGGCTTAGACGTAAGTCCTATAGACATCATCGTATACATCACATGAGTCCTAAAACTAGGAGCTATAGCATTTGCATTGAGAGATGACATACTGTTATATGTGTGTAGCATGATCGCATAGCTTGAACGCAATCTTAGGAAGTGTTAGCTAAATCCCTTCTCAACCCGTTCCCCCGCATACTCATTGTAACTTTCGTTGCTATTAACTTTTTTCTCAATTCTGCCGCATAGAATCTATACCTTGAACAAAAATACCAACCAACTCATTGTTTTATTTGCCACCGCAAAGGAATCAGAAATCACAGTCGCATACTGTCTCCATAGTCCTTGTGTTCGAACTTGAGCTTACCAGGCAACCTAGTAGGATTTATACTTAGATTTTTTATTTTGAATGATGTATATGTAGTTCTTGATTTAAAAAGGAACTTAGTTTCTGTAAAGTATTTATTAGAACATTCTTATCAAATCAAATTTTCTTTCAATAAAGTGTTTATTACAAAGAATGGTGTTGATATATATTCTGCAAAACTGGCAAACAATTTGTATGTGCTAAGGCCGTTAGCAACAAACGCCTTCCATAACATAGATTTGTTTAAACATGATGTAACTCAACATAAAAGATTTAGAAATTCTCTTAAGGAAAATGCCCAACTTTTTCATCTAAGACTAGGATACATCAATCTCAATAGGATTGAGAGGTTGGTGAAGAATGATCTTCTAAGTGAGTTAGAAGAAAATTCTTTACCTGTGTGTGAGTCATGCCTTGAAGGCAATATGAATAAAAGGCCTTTTACCGGAAAGGTCATAGGGTCAAAGAACCTTTAGAGCTAGTACATTCATACTTTTGCGGTCTGATGAATGTAAAAGCTAAGGGAGGTTATGAATATTTCATCACTTTTACTGATGATTATTCGAGATATGGGTATTTTATTTTGCAACATAAGTCTGAATCTTTTGAAAAGTTTAAAGAATTCAAGGCTTGTTGAATATGCATTAAATATAACGATTAAAACATTTCGATCTGATCGAGGTGGAGAGTTCATAGACTTAACACTCTAAAACTATATGATAGAACATGGAATAGTATTCTAACTCTCAACACCCCGTACACCTCAGCAAAATGGTGTATCAGAGAGGAGAAATCGAACCCTGTTGGACATGGTTCGGTCTATGATGAATTACATTTCTTTATCGGACACGTTTTGGGGTTATGCATTGGAGAATACAACGTATATCATGAACTGCGTTCCCTCTAAAAATGTTGTCGGAACACCTTTGGAGTTATAGAATAGTCGTAAAGCTAGTTTACGTCATTTCAGGATCTGAGACTGCCCAGCATATGTGCTTGAGGCTAATCCTAAAAAATTGGGACCATGTTCAAAGTTATGTCTATTTGTATCGACAAATGCTACTTTTCTTGAGGAAGACCATATAAGGGAGCACAGACCCAGAAGTAAAATTGTGTTGAATGAGATTTCCAAGGAATCTGTTGAATCTTCAACAAGAGTTGTTGAAGAGCCTAGTACCTCAACAAGAGTTGTTGAAGTAGGTTCATCTAGTAGGTCAAATCCACCTCAAGTGTTGAGGGAACCTCGACGTAGTGGGAGGGTTGTGAACCCACCTATTCGCGATATGGGTTTAATTGAAATCCTAGCTATTGTAGTTGATGCCGAAGTTGAGGATCCATTGTCTTACAGGAAGGCAATGGAGGATGTGTTAACAGGGATGAATGGATCAAAGCCATGGATTTCAAAATGGAGTCTATGTAGTTCAATTCAGTATGGGATCTTGTAGATCAACCTGATAAGTTTAAACCTATAAGTTGTAAATGGATCTACAAAAGGAAATGGGGTGCTGATGGGAAGGTACAAACCTTCAAGACTAGATTGGTGGCAAAGGGTTATACCGAGGTAGAGGGGGTCAACTATGAGAAGACTTTCTCGCCTTGGCATGCTAAAGTCTATCTGGATCCTCCGATCCATTGCCTCATATTATGACTATGAGATATGGCAAATGGATGTCAGATCGCTTTTCTGAATGGCAATCTTGAAAAGAGCATTTATATGGAGCAGCCTGAGGGATTCATGACCCAAGGTCAAGAAGGCAATGGAAGATGTTGACAAGATGCTTGTCAAGTATTCGATTCAAAACTCCAAAAGGGGCTTATTGCCTTTCAAACATGGAGTTATATTGTCTAAGAAATAGTGTTCTAAGACACCTTAAGAGGTTGAGGAGATAAGATGGATCCCTATGTATCTTCCGTCAACAATTTAATGTATGTGATGTTATGTACTAGACCTGACATCTGCTATGCAGTGGGGATAGTCAGTAGATATCAATCTAATCCAGGGTTAGATCACTAGACAACCGTTAAGAATATCCTCAAGTATCTACGGAGAACGAGGGACTACATGTTTGTGTATGGTTCTAAGGATTTGATCCTTACGGGATACACAAACTCTGATTTTCAGACTGATAAGGATTCTAGAAAATCCACATCAAGATTAGTGTTCACTCTTAATGGAGGAGTAGTAGTATGGCGAATCACCAAGTAGGGGTGCATCGCTGACTCCACCATGGAGGCTGAGCATGTAGTGGCTTGTGAAGTTGCTAAAGTCACCATTTGGCTCAGGAAATTCTTGACTGATCTAAAAGTTGTTCCAGACATGTCAAAGCCCATCGCACTTTATTGTGATAATAGTGGTGTTGTGGCTAATTCCTAAGAGCTTAGGAGTCATAAGTGCGGCAAGCACATAGAGCGGAAGTATCATCTCATCCGAGAAATTGTGCATCGAGGGGACGTGATTGTCACAAAGATAGCTTCGGAGCACAACATTGTTGATCTGTTTACAAAGGCCCTCACGGCTACAGTGTTTGAGGGTCATCTGCAGAGTATGGGTCTATGGGATAGACCACATCTGGACTAGGGCAAGTAGAAGATATTGTACTGGGCGTTTTATGCCCTAGTTTATTTTTTGTATACTTTGTATTTTATTATATTATACACTTTACTAGCTTTAGGTCAAGTGGGAGATTGTTGGGGTTGATGCCCTAAATCTGTAGGGTCCTATAGTTCGTAAACAACGTATGAACAAACTCATTTTGTGATTAATAAAATATATGATATATCATTCATTGTCTATAAAATATGTGATATTTTAGTTGCATTAACCACAAACCAATAAACTAACTGTTGGGTTTTATGTCCTAAAACTTGTGGTTTGTAAACATTAGAACTTATTCTGAGAATTTGATAAAGTTGTTGTTGCATATATTGTTTTTTAGAAATCCAATAAACTTAAGTCCCTTGACTATTATATGAGTACTTGAACTTTATGTGGAAACGTACAAGTGGATTAGGTTCGAGTAAATTGTCAAAATGATCTATAGTATATGAATAAGATTGGGTACCTTTTCTGGTAACACTATTGGATGTGGCCTACTCTGTAGTTATTACAAAGAGTTGTAAAGTGCTACATACGAAGTGATCCTACTTCGTGCATGTTGAGACATGAGAAGTGGAGGTGTCCTGTGCAAATGAGTTTTGTGCAAGATCGGACCACGAAACCTGTCACTCTTACTTTATAACGTCATTTATTGTTTAAGACTGACTATTTCAAAGCGAGGACCTAATCCTGAGGTAACTATGAACTCTTGTTTGTTCGGGATTATCCTTTGATCTGCAACGGTGAGAGTAGACCAATTTCCTCTGCTCAATAAGCTTACCATTTTGGGGATAAGACCAGATGAATAGCTGGGAACATAGGGTGCAAGAGAGAATTCACTCCTACCCGATTAGGGTTAGTAGAGAAATTTTTCCCTCCAAGTGCTAATTTTGGGTCTTGAACAAGAGGTCTCACCCTCTCATTGGCCTGAAAGGGATTCGATTTGTTGAGTGGATCACAAATCAATTGTTCATTAGGGGATCAGTGGAACTTAAGGAACAAGAGGTAATTTCGAGGGTAAAACAGAGATTCGACCCAACCTTTATTACAAGCAACCTGTGAAGGGTTAACTTACGAATCATAGTTATATCAAGTGGATATAATATATCTATAGTGAGGGGAGTTCAGCTATGGGCTTTAGTGGAATCACCCATTAGTTAACAAATGGGGGTTAGATCGGTCTAATGAGGTTAGCCGATTAATCTAGAATCGTTGGAGCCCATGATCTGTAGGTCCGCGAGGCCCCCTACTAGCTCATAAATGGGTAAGCTTTAGGGTAGCTTGAGAAATTAACTTGAAACGTTCAAATTAAATGGAACAAGAGAATAAATATTTAAATATGATTTAAACATATGAAGATGATTATTGTGCAAAAATTTATTTAATATTTGATATTAAATTAATTAATTTTTTAAAATTAATTTAAGAAAATAAAATTTTGAATTAATGATTTAAAAGTCATTTTGTATTTTAAAAAGAAAAATGGAAAAATGTTTTGCATGGTTGCACAAAATGGAAAATGAGTTTTCTCTATTACCATCATCTTTATGCTCACACACAAATCATTATCTTCTCTACTTTGATTCTCCAAGCATGAGCTGCAAGCCATGCACTCCATCTCTTTGCATGTTCATCTAAATATATAAAGAAGATTGGAGTTGTTGGAGAAGGAGAGGAATACAGAATTTTGAGAGAAAAATTGCGGTGAAGAAGAAACTGTCTTCTTCAATCTGCTGTTGTGAGCTTTTCTTAAAGGCTGCAAGGGAAGTAAGGAAACTTCAATTGGTCGAGCTTGATGAAGGGAGAACGCAAGCTTATGAGAATGTCAAAATTTACAAAGATCGCGCAAAGCGATGGCATGACAGACAGCTATGCGAGAAGAATCTCCACGTCGGACAAAAGGTCTTACTTTTCAATTCGCGGCTACGGCTCTTTCATTGCAAATTAAAGTCACACTGGTCCGGACCCTTTATAATCAAAGAAGTATTCCCCCATGGTGCGGTCGAACTGACTAATGAGGAAGGGACCCGCGCATTCAAGGTTAAGGGGCAAAGAGTCAAGATATATTGCGGAGGTGATTTTCATCGAGAAAATACCTTTATAGACCTGAGAAATCCTGAATGAAGAAAAATCGAGCGGCCCCTGCGTTGTTATTCGACAGAAACTCATCAGGGGCGCAAGTCTTTTGGAATATCCTTTGTTCCTAGCAATGATTCATGAACTTTCATTACTCTTCTTTTATATCGGTTATCGTTTCTTTGTCTTTATATAAAAAAAATAATATTTTTGCTAACTCTTTAATTTGGCCCTCTCAATGTTTTCTTTGCAACGATCGTGGTGAACGATTGCGGGGCAGTTACACGAACGACGCAACTAGCTTATTCCGCCATCGCAATCGAAGAAAGCAGTTCACCGCAAAGAAGAATGCGTTCACAAATAATGCGCGCGACATAGCAAATTTGGGGGTTGTATCTTTCCTTGACTTTGTTCATTCTAAATTTTGCTCATCGCATAACATTTGAACTTTGATAATTTTATCATCGCATCCTTTTTAGTCGGCGAAATCATTACACATTGATTAATTTAGTAAGTCACCGCATTATTTCTCTTTGCCAATTATGATTTCAATGATGAAATGCATGCCTATATTTTTTTTGTATATACTAGAGTCAATGTAATTTTAGGATAGTCAACTCATGAAATATTTCTAGAAGTTAGTGGTCCACCAACTTTCTTTCACACTAACTTTTACGTAATTTCCTAAGAGTATCGCATGACTTCTTTCAGCAATGAGAACATTGTTGCATTTAAATTTGGGGGTGCAGTATTCCTTTTCAACCTTGCTATTTTTAGGCATTCAAAAAAAAAAGAAAAACAAATCATAACGTTGCGATTGGATCCTACTCGTAGTTGGATGTCTGCATGACACACGTGGGGACAAGCCAAAACGAAGATAGGAATCGCGATCAACGCATAAATAAAATGATCGCAACTTCGCTGCCAAATGGGCATGAGTTTAGATTGAGAAAGAGCGTCTTGCTCGTAGTTGGATGCCTGTATGACACACGTGGGGGTAAGCCAAAACGAAGGCTAGGCATTTGGATCAGCGCAAGGTCATAGAAAAAAATCTAAAATACGCAAGGATAAAATCATTTAAAAATACCCCAGTAGAAAAAAGTTTTTTTATATGAAATAAATCATGCGATGCTCTGGAAACAAGTAAAGTCTTTTTTAAGGTTAAACTTGCGGTCCTTAAATTGTAGAAATATTTTAAGAAGAGACCTGGATAAGAATTAAGGAGATTTTGGTACATAGGATTTGAATAAGGCAACCTTGAGAAATCTAAGAAAGAAGAAGGCGGTCTACTTTCTAAAGAAAATCTTTAGTTTATGCTTGAGAACAAGCATTGTTTTAAATTTGGGGGTGTGATAACGGGCAAAAATGTACGTTATTACAGCGCAAAGATATAAAACAATGCAGGATTGTGACGGTAAAAATATATAATATTGCGTCCAAAAGCATTAAGTTTATAACTTGGTGATCGCATGCGTCTATCACATAAAAAACAGGTAACCTGTATATTTTGTGCAGAAATTGCATTGGTGCAAGGCGGAATTGCAATCCAAAGAAATTAACGTCTGAGCGCATTAAGAGATTGCGACCACATGGCTATACAATCGTTTGCATTCGTGAAAATCTGCTAAAAAAGGTGGCCGCATAGAGCCGATGCATCAAGATGAAAGCTTAATAAATCACGATGGAATAGAAAGCTGATGACGATCGATTCTAAATTAAGTTGACAAGTCGTTAACGACACATTGTAGCAAGTACACTAAACTTTTCGATGACAATTATTCGGCGCATCAGACAAAGAATTAATGACATCCCATCAGTACAATCATTTGAGAGAAAAAGCTCTTTACATTGAAGAAATACCGAAGGTCACCTTCATTGAAGAAGTTCGCTCAGTTCAGAGAGGTCACCATATAGAAGATAGTTAGCCTTGTTCATAGTTTTCTTTTACTTAGAAGGCGGAAGCGAGTGAAGGGAGAATACATTGAGAGATCGTCCTAGTTAACTCAGAAAAGTGTCGGGTAGCGTCGAAAACAGAGAGAGGGCCAGCTCTTGCGGAAGTAAGAACATCTTTTGGGCAGAATAGAGATAATGTAATGTAAAAAGCCTTGGGAAGCAAGATATTGCTACCAGGCTCTCTACCTTTATTCTTCCATTGTCATTTTGTATTCTGAACTTATTTATAAAATGGAAATTGTATCTTTATATCTGTCCACTCTCTCTACAGTACGCATGAGTAGCTAAAACTGTCGAATGGGTTGAGAAGCACTTAACTAGCATAACCTGGGATCTTCACTTTATGTGATCATCTTGTATTATGTATGCGTCATTCATTCTCTAGAGATACTCGGGAGGATAGTCTAAGGATAGAATCTAGGCTTGGAAAAGTCAGATTAGAATCTAGGCTGAGGAGAGTCAGATTAGAACCGTATAATCAAGAGATAGAAGCTTAAGAATAAGTTCTATTTGCTATTAACGCATCGCATGCACCCTAGAGATAGGATATGATTCTATGCGGTCACCTTGTACCTGTGTGCATAATTCATCATCGCATAGGCAAGAAATAGAGATTTAGGAATAAGCTTTATAGACATCATCGCATACATCGCATGCATCCTAAAACTAGGGCTATCGCATTTGCATTGGAAAATGAATTGCTGTCGCATGTGTGTAGCATGATTGCATAGCTTGAACGCAATCTCAGGAAACGCTAGCTAAAGACTTTCTCAACCCATTCCTCCACATACTCATTGTATCTGTTGCATTATTAGTTTTTTTCTCAATTCCGCCACATAAACTTTATACCTTAAAATAACAAACCAATCAACACTTTGATTTATTTGTTACCGCAAAGTAATCGAAAAGTACCACCGTATATTGTTTCCTTAGTCCCTGTGTGTCGACCCTAGGCTTACCAGGCAACTTAGTAGGGTTTATACTTGAATCTTGCTAAGAAAACTTGCATGTAGAACGCATATTCCACCATCGCATTCTACACCATTATTTCATCGCATTAAACAACGCATCAAATACTTTCGTTGCATGTTGTTTAACTCTTACACTAACATCCAAGGTTATCGTTGTAAGTTAAACATGTATGTGGTGACATACGAATGGATCATGTTTAAGTGATAACCTAAATGGTTTGTAGTAGATGGATAAAATTGGGTATCCTAGTGACACTACGAGTATGGCCCACTTTGTAGATGTTACAATTATTGTAATGTGCTACAAATGATCTGATCCTGATCATTCATGTATTAGACATGTGAGCGGAGATATTCTATACAAAAGAGGTTGTATAACACCAGACCACGAAATGTTTAATCTCATTATATAACACCGTTCATAGTAGAGACTTACATTTTACCAAGATAACCATAGGTAACACGACCTGAAACCTGAGTGAACTGTGAACTCCTGCTGTTAGCTCTCAAAAAGAGCTAATTTTATAGCCTTTACTTTCTATATTTGGGTAATTCTTCGATTCTATTATCTTATTTTGTAGGAGAATTAACCCCATGGAGCTGACACGTGGAAACGACAAAGAATCGAGCCAAAAAAGTAGAAAAACTAGAGTCCAAACGCACTAAATCAAGTTGAGTTGAAAACGGAAGATTTTTCCTTGCGTTAGCATCACAATGCTCATCTCAAGCCTTAGTCTAACGCTCATTCGACGCTGAAAGGTAGTAGCTTCAGGAAGAGGACAACGTCGCAACGTTGCCAAGAGCGTCACGACGCCTCAAATTTGAGTCATTGCCACCTTTGCAATGCTCCCTGACGTTGAAGCCTGATGTTGGAAGACAGAAGCGCAACGTCTCAATGTTGCAAACTTTTATGGAGCACCAAGGGCACGCGTGGCACAACACAGCGTTGCAACGCTTGAACCTAGCGCCGTGACACTGCGAGGATTTTATAAATAGGACCCTCAGGGTTAGCTTTGAAAGAAGCCACTACACATTTGAGATTGACACTGAATAAAGAGAAATTCGATAGTTTTTGTTCAGTTTTTGAGTGATTGAGTCAATTTTCTGAGGAATTATTGGTATAGTTAGCCTCAATTTTTATCATTGTAGTCTGAATTATGCCTTTTTTATGCTAACTTATTTTCTTGGGATAGTTTGTATGTCTTAATTCTTGAAGGCCATCTAGTTTATTTTGTTCAATTGTTGTGAACCCTTTGGGGAATTTGTTTTATTTTTAATTGAATTCAATAAATTTTTCTTACAAATTGATTTGTTGAATTTCATGTTTGTAAAATCTTTCTAGCCTATGCATTGTTGATCGACTAAGTTGCAAATATTAGGATCGCATGGTTGAGGTCTAGACTTTTTCTAGCCAAGTTCATGTGGGTCCTAATATAACCTTTCCCAAATAAATCATGCAACAAGATATGGCTTTCCGACTTTTTGAATGTCTCGACAATTGAACCATTTCTTAATGCTTTTCAGTTTTAACTTGGGGGTCACTAAGAAGGAAAAGTTTTTAACTGAATGACGGCTGATTTAGATTTTTATCAAAAAATTAGCTAATTGGGCTATTAGAATTTCTAATTGGTCGAGAGGTTTACATAATTGGAAAAAATAACTAGTACCTAAGGATAAAAAATAAAAAACATACAAACTAATCTCAAAATTTTCCCTGAATTTGACTCAAAACCTTTTTTTCTGCACTTGCTCTTGTTTCTTTTTGTTTAATTTCCCTTATCAAAACCAAAACAATCAAAATCTTTCTTTTAGAATTCATAAATTGTCTTAGATCGATTCAACAGTCTCTCTGTGGATTCAACCCCAATCTTGCCGCTTAGCTAAGTTTGTGGTATAAGTTTTAGATCGGTGAAAATAAAATTAAATTTTTGTTCAAATTTGGGGTTGAGTAACGACATTGATTCCCGAGTCCGAACACCTGCCTATGAGGGCGATCCTTTGATTTGTATGGGTGAGAATGGCCAGATCATCAACTCAACAAGCCGACCATTTTGGGAATTCGTATAATTTGGGAATTGGGAACACATCTACATAAAAAGGAATTCACTCCTTCCTCGGAGTAGGGGTAAGTAGATAAATTACTCCCTTAAGGGCTGTTTCCAGGTCTTGAACAATGTGGCGCCACACCCTCTCTTGGCCTGAGAGGGATAAAATGATAATTTGGCTTATCTGTACTTATGAGCAATTTGTGAAGGGTCATTGTAGTGTTGATTAGTTATATCCAATGGACACAGAAATATATCTGTAGTGCGAAGAGTGCAGCTGCCGATCTTTAGTGGAGTGTCTGATAGTTAACGGATGGTGAATAATGTAATTAAAGAGTTTAATTAATTATTCATGTAATGTTGGAGCTTCAAGCTATAGGTCTATGAAGTCCTTTGTTAGCTCAAAAGAATTTAGTTGATAATCAATTTTTGAATTAATTTGAATTATTCAAATTAATAGAGGGATTTAATTATATATGATATAATTAAATTATTTCAATTATATGTGATATAATTGTCATAATGTATTTGATATATTATAGCTTAATGGGTGGAAATAAATATTTGAATGAGATTCAAATATATTTTCTATGAATGTGATTCTTAGTTGTTAAATTTAATATAAATGTGATTTATATTAAATGTCATATAAGAGTGAAAAGAAACTATAGTTTATATTATATGTGATACAATATTAAAACTATAAGTTATATATTATATTTGATATAACATATAATTTAATATAAATATAATATGATAAGTTAGTTATCAAATTTATTTATATTATATTATTATTATTTGAATAATAAGGAAGGGAGCTACAGCCCCCTTCCCCCATCTTTTCTCTCCATCCACCTTAGTGGGGTGGTTATTCCTTTTGAAAAAGAAGAATAAAAGAAAAAAAAAACAGTTTTTTTTCTTCTTTAACGAATGTTGTTGGACGATTGATAGAGAATACAGAAAAATTCAGTGAGTTCTTGTGTGATACTTCTCAATCTTCTTCCTCCTCTACGTAAAACTTTTCCCTCCTAACCAAAATAGTCAGAGCCCACCACTCCTGGGCTCTCACCTCTAGGTTACCGAAGACTCCATTATGGTTGTGTCCGAATTTCTATTTGAGGTTATTTTGAAGAAGGTCTTCAAAAGGGTTCGTGATTGTTCGAAGGATTCGTGAAGAAAAGGTTCTTCAAAGGTAATATTTCTTAAACTCTTTTCTTGTAAAAGCATGTTTTAGTTTAATTTAAATGCATATCTTTTGTATGTATATTGTAAACTTAGTATTCGATAATTAATGAAATTTGGTCGATTTGCTTCCGCCCAAGGTTCTCCTCACCCAAGTTCCTTAACTGGAAATATATTGCATTTGAATAATGAGTTAGCAGGAACAGATACTCCTCCTAGTCTTTTGATTGGAATACGTTATATTCGAATAATGAGTCAGTGGAAACGAAATGATGACCCTTTGTTTATTTTTTCCCAAGTTATCCCAACAACTATCAATCTCTCATCAACTCTTGTTTTTCTTTCAATTTTCTCTCTTTTTTTTTTCATAACTTTAATCATTATTCGAATGCATTTCAGTGGTTGATTAATTTTTAAATCGATGAGTTAGAAATCGGTTATAAATAGATGTATAATCCATTTCTATTTCGGAATCCTAAAATGGAGGGGAGAATATTTTTTTTTTATATAAATGATTTATTTAATTTTCCTAAAGATTTGGGTTATTTTAAAAACACAATCTTATTCCGATATTTTAAATAACGAGTAGTATACCTTTATTTATATTTAAAAAAAGTAAAGAAAATCTCTATATATAATATCTAAATATTTTGGTTTATCACTTCATTCATACCAGGGGAGGGGGGAATATGTGCATAATAAATTACAATATACGAAAAGAAAGATTGGGGAAGGTTTTAGGTTTATTTACATGTGGAAAAGATTCCAGATTTGTTTACCTCTCGAAAACGGATCAATAAAGAAGTGCCTTGAATGGGGAAACGAGTTTTAGAGAAGATTATAGTTAAGAATGCAAAAGATTGGAGTTAGATTACTTGTCGATAAGGCGTTTCTCTAATATTTCTTGTGGATCTTGGGGGCGTCGGAACAGAAGAAAGTCTTCCTAACCTTGATTTTATGTTGCGATCACAAAAAAGATGGATTTTTTTTTGTCACATTGATGGTCGATTGGGTCGTTAGATGAAAGGGATGTGGAGTACCATTTATCTTTTGATTTGGGAAGGATTGAGATTAGATTTTGGGGTTCTGTCCTTAGTTTTATCATTTTAAATGCATGTCTTGTTTAGCATGGTAATGATTCATTATAGGTGTAAATTTGACATTTGTCAAATTCATTATTTAACGTGGTAGTTGTTTACACACATTGTAATTTTTTTTTAATGTTTTTTAAGTCTGCTTCCTTCATATTTTGAACAATTTTCACCATTTCTAATTATTATTATTTAATATTTAATTTCGTTTTACTATTTTCACAATTTTGGAAAGAATTTACTGTTTGTTTGTTTGTTTTTTTTTTTTTTTTTTTTTTTTTTTTTTTTTTTTTATGTTTTTACATTTTGATGTCTCAATTTGTAGGGCTAGGAAGAGTAGCAATGTCCGCAACTAATAGGCCTTCGCGTACGACCCATGCACTCAATGGGTTTCTTGGCCCAGTAGTGTGTTAAGTAACGAATTTACGTGGAAGGATGACACTTTTCATGCTTTAGATAAGTTATACGTCTTTTTAACTATATTTTTAACAAACAATAACATCCATATATCTCTCAAATCGTATGATTATATCGATCTTTACACTCTTAACAATCCTCCCCTTGAGTAAGATACCATCGAGTCTCTCCTCAACACTCTTAACAATCCTTTCTTTAGAGATCTGCACATTAATTTGCATTCTCCATCTTTGATTTTTTGTGATAACAATGCTACACTACACGTTACTATTAATTCGATTTTTCATGAATGTTTGAAGCATATTGAATTAGACCGTCATTTTGTTCGATAACGGATTATATATAAATGGTGATTGTATTGCTTTCAGTTTGATCTCATCTTCAACTATCTGATTTGTTTACAAAACCACTACCTTTGTCTACATTTTTAGGTTTATTGTCCAAGATGGGTGTGAATAATATTCTCCTTCCATCTTGAAGGGGAATATTAAGATGTATTTTACTATATACAACTTTATTTTTATTATGATATTTTTCCATTTATTTCTCTAGGTATATATATACCCTCTACCATTTTATTAATAAAGATAAGTAAGGTTAATTTGAACTTTCTATTTTAACCGTCCACTAAAATGATACAACATATAGAATAAATAACGTCTCTAGGGTTAGAGAGTTTATATAGTGCACGTCTATAAACCTTATGATCATAATTGTAAATAATCATAAATAATTAAATATATCAAATATAAATTTAACTTAGGTTTTAGGAGAGTTGCCCAGAACCCCACCAAGACGAGATTATGTACTAGGTTGTTCGAAGTGCCAAATAACATATCAAGGTATTCTAACAAAAGATTTAGCTTAATTTTATAACAACCTTACTTATCGTCGATAATTGAACAACTGAATCAAAAGTTAGAAGTGCGTCCAAGTTTTTTCTCTTGAATTTTATATTCCTATGAGTTGCCACTCAAATGCTTTTCTTTTCTTTAATCCTTAGAGTTGGAGAGTTTGATTGCAACTATGCTTACCAAAGTAGCCATGTGAATTTTATAATATTTTCAAGTTTGATTGCAACAATTTTTGTAAACTAAGGAGCAAATAAATAAATAAATCAAAGTAAGATTCTAATATCTAGCTCTATAATTTAGTTTGCTAAAAAAAACCAATAATTTAGGGTATTTTTTTGTGGAAAAAAAATCAACTATAAAATTAAATAGGATAACTTCGTAATTTTCTAAATCATATTTTGATGTATTGTTTCTC
This sequence comes from Benincasa hispida, assembly GCF_009727055.1. Lineage (NCBI taxonomy): Eukaryota > Viridiplantae > Streptophyta > Magnoliopsida > Cucurbitales > Cucurbitaceae > Benincasa > Benincasa hispida. The sequence continues at coordinate 3,978,783 of NC_052352.1, read as the reverse complement.
CAACTTATCTTGTTCAAGAGTTAAATATATTTTTAACACAATATATATATTTTTTCCTTTTTGCATTAAACTAAATATTTTAAAGATACTCATATTTCTAATGGTTTCTTAATCCAAAGAGTATGCTTTATTTATCTTTTGTAAGATTATTGAAGGGGAAGAAAGAGAAGCTTCATAGGGTTGAGGTGAAGGGAAAAAAATCACAAACAACTACAAAAATACAGTGGTAATTGTAATCATACCCTACAACTTTAATTATAAAAATTGAGACTTCAAACTTATATAAATGTTATAATTGAACCCATAAACTAACAACATTGTATAAGTTGAAGGATTCAATTTTTATCATTTGGGGTTCCAATTTCTACAATTATTGTAAGTTTGAGGGACCAATATTTACAATTAAAAGTTTGAGGGTGTAATTGCAATTACCATATTTCGTTTTTGCAGCTTCTAAAAAACAAAAAAAAAAAAAAAAATCAAAACTCAATTTTTGTTTTTTTCTAATATAATGTTTTGCATTTTTATATCTCAATTTGTAGGGCTGAGGAAAAGTACCGAAGGTCCGCAACTACAGGCCTTCGCGTACGGCCCATGCACTCATGGGCTTCTTGGCCCAGTAGTGGAAGGATGGCCCAATATCGATATTTTTAGTTTTTCTTTGAGCCTTAGATAATTATATATATTTTTTGCTGAAGCACTTTTTATGCTTTAGATAAGTTATGCATCTCCCTACCAATATTTATAAGGAACAATAACCTCTGTACATCTCTCCAATATTACGATTATGTCAATTTTTACATTTTTAATAATCCTTTCCTCGAACAAGATACCATTAAGCCTTTCTTCAACTAATCATTCACTGTGTTTTTCGTTTTTTGCTCTTGGCCATAACACTTTGTAAACCAGGTCAACTCATCACCTGAAAATTTTACTGTCCGATAAGCTCAACAATCGAATTACAATGACCAACTATGACTATATCATTGAGGCTTACAACTTCTTTGTTTAGCACCCATTTTGTTTACTATGAGTAAAGTTAGGAATATGACTCTAATAACACTAATAAGAGATAGTATCAATATATCTTCATTAATAGTATGATATTGTTGACTTTAGACGCAAGTTTTTCATGACATTCTATTTCATTTTACTAAAAAGAAATATATTCGTTTCATTAGAGATAGTTATCTACGTGGAACATTGAATCTTGGCACTCCCTTAAAGCCATTAAATAAGCTTGTGGTTATTTTCCCCACAGCTAGACTTTTTCCTTTAATGGAATTTCCATTTATCAAAGTTTATTTTACATTTGAGGAAGTTTTTGTTGTGTTCACACACTCCTAAGAAATATGAGATTTGATGTATCAGAAACACCCTTATTTTTTTAGGGTTTTTCTTTTCTTTCGTTCTATTATTTTGCAAATTTTTTTGAAAAGATAAAATTGGAAGATTGTTGAAAATGATTAGAGTTTTTGTAAGGAAAGTTCATTTGGAATGAGAATAATATATATACAACCTAAATTTAGAAGAAAATTAAAATAGATAACAAAATACATAAATGAAAAAAACACTCAAATCAAAGATGGAAATATATTTCCTAATAATAGACAAAGAAAATATGGAAATACATTTCCTAATATCTCCCCTCAAGTTGAAGCATGAGAATCATAGATGTCCAACTTGTGAAGAAGATAAATAAACTATTATTTCCCTAAGATTTTCGTAAAGGTATTAGTAAGTTGCTCGTTAATAGAAATATGATGTGTAGCAATGATGCCATCTCGAATAGCATCACAAACATAATGACAGTCTACCTCAATATGTTTTGTTCATTCATGAAAAAATGGATTTCAAGCAATATGAAATGTCGACTGCCTGTTCTAAAATAATTTTATGGCATGGGGATGATCTACCCCAAACTCCCAAGTAATGTTTTAAGTCACTTGAGTTCAGACGTGATAGAAGTCATGAAGCGATATTCGAGACACTGTTTGCTGCTTCTTGGTTTTTCAAGATATAGGGGAACCACCAAGAAAAGAAGCCAACCGGTGAGAGAGCAACAAGTCAAGGGACAACTAGCCTAATCTGAGTCACACCAACCGGATAGAGAAAGATCACAACTAGAGCAAAGAAGGATTCATTGACCTAGAAGCTTTTCAAATAACGAACTGTACGAATTGCAGCGTCCCAATATTCTTGTCGTGGTGCCTACATAAATTGAGCCAAAATGTGCACCACATAAGTTAAGTCAGGTCGTGTAAAGGACAAATATATGAGACATTCAACTAAACGTCGATATTGTTCAAGATTTGCCAACAAAGTACTTGTAGCTAGTGCTAAGTGATGATTTTGCTCAATTGGGATTCTTGTAGGTTTAGCTTCTAAAAGCCATATGTCCAAAATGATGTCAAGAGTGTATTTTCGTTGACAAAGAAAAATGTCATCTAAATTTTGAGCAACCTCAATGCCAAGAAAATATTTCAAAATGCCTAAATCCTTCATCGAAAAACCTTCACCTAAATATTTCTTAAATGAAGCAACCGGGAAAGAGTCATTACCCGAAATAATCAAATCATCAACATATACTAAAACGTTATGCTAAACATGTCCCTGATGTGCAACGTGAAAAGCGATCCATATAGAGGCTTCTTGAGGGGGGCACCATACCTAATGCATTGCTAATAAAACCAGGTGGTAATTTCATGCATACTTCCTCATCGAGATCACTATGAAGAAACACGTTATGAACATCCATTTGATGTAATTCTCATAGTTATCATTTTTGCCACATAAATATGGAAATATATTTCCATATTTGTTTGGTATATTTTTATGAATATATATTTCCATCTTTGATTCGAATATCTTTTCATTTATGCACTTTGATAGCTATTTTATTTTCATCCAAATTTAGGTTATATATATATTATTCTCATTTTAAATGAAGATCTAAGAAAACAACTTTTCTGGCCGTTTTAGTAGTAAAATTTTGCAACTAGATACATAATCTAATAATCTATTTAACTATCAAAATATCTATTTTAATTTGGTCTAAACAAGTTTATTTTAGTATTTAACTACTGTGATAAAATTGTGATATTAAAAAAGAGATAAAACAAAAATAAAATCAAGAAACAACAATGTTACTTTTTCGAAAATAAAGGAGGTTCCAAATAAATATTTTGATAGTATATGAACTAAAGTTAAATGTATAGGAATTAAAATAGTAATTTAAACTAAAATATAATCAAAATGGGTCAAAGTTATTAAATAAAATATAAATTTAAAATGTAACCACTTGAAAAAGTTAAAATACTAGTCCAAATTAAACTAAACACACCCTTATTAGCCTAAGCTAACTCTCACTTTTCAAAAAATACACTAATGTCCATTTTTCTATTTTGCAAGTATGCTTGTTTGGATTGACTAGAGGAAAAAAAATGTTTTTCAAAAAATTTGATTCAATTTAAACTAAGATAAAAAGAGTTTAAAATACATTTTGAAAGCGTTTTAAAAACTATTTTGAATGGTTGACAAACACTCTAATTTTTTCCAAAATAACTTATTTTCACAATTAAATATTTGAAAAATTAAACCAAACACACTCTTAATTTCTTTGTTGCGTTCATGTAGGTCCATCTATGTTGAAATTGTGTATATCAACAATGTAGGGTGTGTGTTTGATTTGACTTTTCAATAACTTTTCAAACACTTTTAAAGTGTATTTTAAATCATTTTTTTTATAAAAAAAGTTTAAATAAAAACGAATGTTCAAAAAAATATATATTTTTAGTCAGTCTAATGTCCAAACTTACTCTAAGACTAAACCTATATTGGATTCTAAGGTTCTATTTGAGATTGCATTTGAAATCTTACAAAACAATTATGGAAAAATCTTAACTACTTTCATTGTTTGGTAAAATAAATTATTTAATAATCTATCGGAATCACTTCTTAATTTTTGTAAAAGTTAATAGATACTAACTTTTAGATTTGGCTTTCTTAAAGAATTTGCTAACTTCTTTACTTTTTAAGTAAATATATTTTAATATAATTATTTCAAATTAATATAATTTGTTAGGTCTATTTCAAATTCTAATTTATTCAATTTTATAACAATTATTTTTTAGAAAAACTATCAAATAATTTATATTAAGTAAAATTAGTTAAAATTTAAATTGCATACAATTTTAAATAAATTATAAATTAATTATCTATTAGAAAATAATTGAAACGATAAGCTTAGTTTGGTTCATATGATACATTACACTAATTTAGTATTAAATTATCAAACACCATAACTATTTTTTTAATTTAAAATTAAAATTTATCAAACACTATTTTATTTCATTTCATATTTTTCTAAAGACATAATTGACAACAATCCCAAACGGAGCCTAAGTCATATTGAGTCTGATCAGCCTAGAGGAGGTCTAGCCATATGGATAAGGTTTCACCCAAAACCAACTATTATGAGAGAATTTAAAATGTTAGCCACTTTTAAGCCCCTTTTGGTAATTATTTTATTATTTTATTTCTATTTTTTTTTAATTAAACTTCTAAACTCTACTTCCACCATTAAATTTTTAAGTATGTAGTCTACTTTCTACTAATGATTTTAAACAAATCAAGTTTTGAAAAAAAATATTGAAATTTTGTTTTTTTAAACTTTTTTTTAATTAAAATTCAAATATTTTCTCTTATATAAATTTCAAAATAAGAAAACTAAGAACAAAATAGTTATTAAATAGAGCTTTAAATTCTAGGTTATTATTGGTTTTTTTTCCTTCTTATTTCAAGGAATAGGACTTCAAATTAATCTCTTATATAAGAGTACACAATATCTTCTTTTTTTATTCATGAATGTTCGAATCAGTTTATGCGCACATCAACTAATTTCATAGAATCACCCAATTGACCATACTATATTTCGGTGTAGAGTTAACTAAATCAAAACCTTTTAGCCATTTGTTAAGGTCAAGTCCCCTATTAACCACTAGGTCAATCCATAATGGCTAAAAATATACGATAGCTTGACCGGTTAAGTTATGCTTTTATCAGCTATTGTTTAGACTAAATAACACAATGAATATAATGTATGGTAGGGTATCATGGCATATCTTTTTTCTTATTTCTAGTAGGTTTGGGTTTCAAATAGATAAGCTTTAAAAGCTTAACGTCAGGTTTGAAATTCTTGTGTACAACTAAGATCCCACGTATTCGACTTTATATTTTGAATATGAAAATGTAGTTGAGATTGGTATTTCATGGGGCCATATATGAGACAGATCCAAACAAAGATTGGTGTTGACTTGTAAGTATTAATATATAAATATAAATGAATTTTAGATGAAGAAGAAAAAAATTCTCATAAGCATTTTTTTAGATTTGGATATCTAAACAAAATAATACTATATATAAATATTTTGGATTCTTGGTTTTATTTAATAAAATCAATGTTCTTAAAATTTTCTTGTGAATATGTTGGTCAATCTAGAGATATATTATTTGTTACATTAAGATTTATGTTGGATACAATATGTTGTCCAATCTCACTAAATTTTGAAGAATCTTAACAAGTGCATTTGAAGTTTATTTTCCTGTTTTTATCCATTCTTTCTTTTACAATAACTTGAACTTTAAAACCTATATATATATAAAAACAAACAAACAAACTTGAACTTATTGGAGAAGGAGATAAGAATATCCTTAGAGGAAGCTAATATGGTAAAAATATAATAGTATGATAATTAGTAATGTTAAATTACCAATCAAACCTAAAGATTTAAGTTAGAGAAGTTACTGTCTATTAAGTTATAATACAATACTTAACGTTCTCTCGATTATGATTTTCAAAATTTGTAGGATTTAGAAATTGAGAATTAATATTAATTAGAGAGAAAATAATATTATAAAAATCCAGATATTAAGTTAAATATCGGAATAAATTATTTAATAAGAAGAATTCAAAAGTTATTCTTTATACTTTGAAAAAAATATTAAATTCGGTCTCTCACTCAAAGTTAATCTTTGGTTAAATAGTAATTAGAAATACCGAGACTAAGATTTGACAAATTAAAGTATATGTTGTATGGACTAAAATTTAACAAATTTCGAAATATATGGACCAAAATGATATTTTAAATTATTTATTAACTTATTGTATCAAAATTTATTAGATAAAATAAGGAAAAGTTTAATGATGATATGATTGAATAGTATAGTTGATCAAGAGAGATCTGAAATAATGTGTCAAGTAGCAAAAAGAATCAAACAATTAGAACTAATCATTCATTAATAAATTTATTAAACTTAGAGATTTATTTATTTATATTTTTAGGATCTTAGATATTCAAATTAAGAAATATAATTAATTGCGTATTAATAGTTTGGAGTTTGGATTACGTAACTTGTTTGGAATTATATTAAAAAAATGAACCTTAATGTTCCCCAGTGCCAACCCATACCTCCAAAAATGCAAACATGTTCTACGTGGTCACTGTTAAAACCATTCATTCAAATAATTAGATATCATATATTATATACTTTTGATATTAATTATTTTGATTTGACAACCAAACTTTTTGACATTATAAAGCCTCTTAATTAAATCTCTGTCTTCTAATTGCACTTTGTTACTTCCTAATGTGTGTGTGTTTGCTTCTAAACCACACCATCAAAATAAATCAGTTGTCAATTAAACAGATATATTTAATTATGAGGCTAATTAAGATAGTTTAAGATGTTTATGGTAATGATTATACATTATATAATATCAAATCCTCCACAAAATCACAAAACAAAGAAGAAATTTTTACAGATAAAAAAAATGTCAAACTATTTACAGAAACAATAAAAGATAGACACCGATAGACTTCTAGATAGACATTGATAGACTTCTATCAACCTCTATCAATGACAGACTTCTATCAGTTTTTATCACTGTTGGACACTAATAGACTTTTATCAATCTCTATCATTGACAGACTTTTATCAGTTTCTATCACTGTTAAATACTGATAAACTTCTATCAGTCTCTATCAATGATAGACTTCTATCAGTTTCTATCACTAACAGACATTGATAGACTTCTATCAATGTCTATCCATAATAGATGTAGCCACGTATTTTGTCTGGATTAATTTTGTTACTTAGTAGTAGTTATATTGTTCATTATTTAATTTACTTGTTATCTCTCATTTGGTTTTTCTTAGGGAACTAATGGATGAGAGAATGTTTGAAATGAGAGAAATTATTGATCCAACTATTTTAGAGTAACTAAATCAAAACTTCCCACTTTTCATCTACATTTTGGCTTTTATTTATATTTGGGGAAAATATTTCAAATTCAAAATCTAGGGCAAAAGGAGTTTATACACATAAATGGCAAACTTTTCCCCTTTATAACCAATGTTCTTAAAAAAGAAAAATGAGAGTTATTACCCTATCTCGAAAAATTGACAAAAATAGCCTATTTGTAGTTTGATTTTGTATTTTCGACCTATTTTTGAAAAACAAGTTTTTTTTACCCCTTGATGATGAAAATGATGTAAACATGAAAAATATTGGTTGTACAATTACTCTTATTTCCCTTATTAAATTCTCACCTTTAATTTCAACAACCAACCTACCAGATTAATTCACCAAAAATTCTTTACCTAAATTTATTCACAAAAAAATAATTTATCCAAAAACCATTAACAAAAAATTATTCACATAAAAATTCCAATTACTCGTATGCCTCTTATTAAATTCACACTTTCAATTTTAACAACCCACCTACCAAATTAATTCACAAAAAATTTTCCACCAAATTTATTCACTAAAAAATTATTTATCCAAAAACCATTAACAAAAAATTATTCACACAAAAACCATTATCTAGTCGTGTTCGGTATATCTAGTGGAGAAACTGATGAATCTTGGGTGTGGTTTTTACAACAATTAAGATGTGCAATTGGGCAAGTTTGTAATTTGGTTATCGTATTAAATAGCACCCAAGCATAAGAAATGGAAATTATCATGGTCTTTCCAAAAGCATTTCATGGTATCTGCATTCATCAAAGCTAATTTATTAATTACTTTTAAGAATAATATATTTTGGATATTTACGACAAAGCAGCCAAGGCAAGTCGTGAGTCTGTGTTCAACTACCATTAGAGTTAATTTGCAAGGTATCCAAGTCCACACAAATACCTAAAAGATATTGGGCTTGAGCGGTGGGTTAGGGTGTACCAATGTAACAAAAGGTACGATCAAATGACGACAAATCTCGTAGAGTGCACAAACGGAGTGTTAAAAGATGCATGACAGTTACCAATCACGTCATTTCTAGACCATATTAGAGGTTGGTTACAGGACTTGTATTACAGACGTCGAATGGATGCATCAAACAGTACATCAGGATTGTCAGACTATGCGATGGCAATAATTCGTGATGCAGCAAACAAAGCAAGCAGACATGAAGTTAGGCCAATTGACCAACATGAGTTCTAGGTGATAGATGGAGGTTTAGGAGGCTGTGTAAATACTCACGCAAGAATATGCACTGTCGCAAGTTTGATTATTATGAAATCCTTTGTTCCCACGTGATTGTTGCATGCAAAGTTCTAAAGATTGATCCTATCTCTCTTTGTTCATGGGTATACTCTGTTGAATCAATGTAGGCTACGTATGCTAAACCTATACAACCATTTGGACAGTTTTTGTATTGGAAGCAATCATCGGTTTTCGTCGATGTGGAAACATTGCCTCCAAAAAGAGCCCCAAAAGTAGGTCACCCACGAACAAAAGTAGGTCGCTCACGAACAACAAGTGTTCTAGATGTGGGCAACCGGTCACAATAAGACGACATGCAATCAACCTTTCAATACTGCCAAGTGATGTATAGATTTTTTATTACTAATTATGTTGCACATCTTTATGGATTTTTGTGCATTTGAATGATTTTTGTATGATTTTTTGCACAAGCCCGACCAGTAATTGGTATTATTGTATGATTTTTTGCATGAGCTTGACCGAGAATTGGCGCCTAGTTGCATGGACCTGGTCGGGAATTAGTATTGTTTTATGATTTTTTGCATGAACCCAGTTAGGAATTGATGCCTAGTTGTATTGGCTCGGTCGGAAATTAGTATTATTTTATTTTTTGCATGAGCCCGGCCAGGAATTGGCGCCTAGTTACATGAGCCCGACTGGGAATCTACCCTATATACTTTGATGATTTTCTGATATATGCTTACCATTAATAAATTTTCATCCATCATGTCAACTATTAATTACAAAAAAGTTTATGAACTTCTAAAATAATGCTCTATTTTCCCAAATCTGAATGGCATATTGTTTATGAAAATATGTCATTCTATTTTGTGTTAAGATGTCTATTTTGGACCCAGTTACATCATATTCAAAAAATTTACATGTGAACATACCACAGTCACCACTCTCAAGTTGTTGAGGCACGAAAGCATCTCGGCGTAGAGTCCATCGATCCACTAGAAGATTATGAGGCTCCATTACTACACCAGCAAGGAGTAAACTAGGAAAGTTTTCACACACTGATCTCATTTCACGTTCCAAGTTTACATTCGAATGTAATCCAATCAATTAATTGAACACGATTAATTCTCTGACCTGGAAGTCCGCACAAACAAACACCCAGTGCATCCCAGAGAGGTTGAAAGGTATGTAAACAACATCGACGTTGCTCCAAGGTACATCGTGGTCAGTGTGTTTACCATTGACGTACTTTAATATGTTCGTCGCCTTACTCCAATCAATAGTATGATGATCGTGTCTTAGGAAATTCTAAAGCAATGAGAAAATCATACAATGTTGATTGCATGAACCTATGGAATAATGTATATAATATACCATTACTACAATGTCAACTATGGCAAATTTTCGACGACACTTGGGCTTGCATTTTTATTTTTATGAACATAAATAATGTGTCTATTACATGCACAATAATGTTGAATGTTTAATTAAATAGGGACACCTATAGACATACGACAATTTTCATTAAAGGTTATATACCTCGTCATTCATCCATTTGGACGATGTTGACAAACTATTAAACCATTTTTTATCTGTTTGAGCATATGCGTTCCTTCGTATCATCGCAGCAGGGTTTACATTATCCATCCACTTCTGAAATTTAATGTTCAGATCTTCAGGTATGTCAACGAGAGGATCGTACTTCTGTTGCATTTTCTTGCCTCTTCCCATACTTCCTTGTGTCTTTCCACGGTGTAATTCATTTCTAAGAAATTTTCCTCATTTGGCCAATGCGACCTTCTATTACATTTAAATTTTTCATGACTTGTGAACTTATATCGACAACTTACACAATAAATAATGGTTACACTATTATTAATAAGAATAGTGTTATTCGATCAACCTATACAATTAATAAAGTCTTGTGAACTTATAGATGTTGGCTACACTTCTATGTCAATTATAGTGTTATTCGATCAAAGTAATAATAAAATTTCAATTATTATTCAGAATTACAACAATAAATTTACCTACATACTAAATAGGAATACAACGACGATAAGAACAGACAACAAGGATCATGACGATATATCCTAACTTCTCAACGACAATATTACATCAATAGTTTTGATCGTTAACTTCTCAACGAGGTCATACCTTGGCCTTTCATCCATCAATGACTGACCCTTCATCTATATCATCATTACCCATAACCACAAGTACCATATCACCTAGAGCTCCAAGAGAATGACCATCCCTATCACTATCGTTTGTCGCAACATGATCACTTGTACCTCCATGGTCCCCACCTCAAGTGCAATCAACGTCTTTTCCCTGCATGCATAGGTATTAGATAGGATAAATTACGTATGAAGAGAACAGACAACAAGGATCATAATGGTATATCCTGACCTTCAATAATCATTGCAAGTACTTTTTAATGCTCTTTAGGTCACGTTCCAAACTTTCCACGTGACGATCAAGGCCTTTGATTAACTTAATCAATTTGCAATACTTTTTTTGCTTCTTCTTGGTCTTCCAGTGATGCCTTCGTCCACTATCACTATGATCAACCTCTTTAGTGTTCGAAGGTCCAACAATATCGCCATCATTTATGGGTAGAGGTAGTTCTAGTGGTGCAGGTGGTGTAACTGGAAGGATGGGTGGATCCATAACACGATTCATAAATCTCTTCCTCAGATGGAACGAGTTCAATATGATCCTTATCAACAAAAAATTGTAATCATGAATAAATAAACTAAGAAGTTATAATCATGGAAAAAAATTCTAATTCAAAAAACTTAAAAAGGAACATACTGCATCTGACCCGAAGACTTTATCTCTAATCATTCCATGTGGAGGAGAATGTGAGCACGACCATCTCAAAATGTGTGGTATCGCATTGTCATTCAATCTGTTTGCAACGCGACCAGATAATGATGAAATCGTTTCGTATGCCCATATCTATATGAAATGTAAGTGTATATTAGTGGTGTAATTCAATTAATATTAATTAAATCAAATTAACTAAATTGTCTGAAAAGCATGGGGAAACCCATAAAGACTGTACGTCTGTTGTTTTCCATGCATTGCCCTTATACGCTAGTGCTTCATCTTTCAATCCTTGTTTAAATCGTTTAATTGTATTTGCAAAAATTTTCTTGCTCCAGTCCTTATTACAAAATCTATTCCAGTCATCTATGATCGCTAAATTTTCAAAATCCATTTGTTTTTTCCTCTCTTTACCCATCATAGAAAACTCAATAAAATAAAACAATGCAATTTTCACTGCATCAACATCATTTTCGAACTCAAGTTTTAGAAAAATAGAGCCCAACTCATATGCCTTCATACCCTCATTTTCATTTAGATACTTAGCTCACAGTTCTAGTTTGATGTTTTAGTCATGTAATAAGGTTAAAATCTATTTGGCTGAATGATACCTTATTCCTTATAAGATTCAAACTAATAGCATCTCTCCTAGGTTCCTCTACCTCTCGAAGAAAAATATAATGAATCAGTGGTCCATTGAAGATGATGTTTGTGTTAAGGAGAGGACCAAAACATGTTTGTCTAAACATGGCTAATTCTGTCGGGGTTAGTTTTTTCTTAATTTTAGGAATAGTTTTTCCTATATGGGAACAACATGAAAAGGCGGCAAGAAAATGATCATTAGGATAAATCTTCATTTTTGGTTCCTTAATAACCTACATTTTTCATCAAATAGATAAATTAGAAGTCAACACAATACAACAATGCGTCAGAATATTTAATATATATATATATAATATAATGTGAGCTACTAGTTTTTTGGTCCAGTCTTTATACCCGACCGGGCCCAAGAACAGGCCAAAAAACATTAGCTAGCTTCGAAGATTGCCCAGTTCGGCCCCTTTCCAGTCCCGATTCGCCCGATCCCAACCATTATAGCTACTAGTTTTTGGCCGGCCCCATACCCGATCGGGCTCGGGACTAGGCCAAAAACCAGTAGCTGACCTTGAAGATGACCCGGTCCCCCCGCCTCTTCCTAGTCCCAAGTCCACTGATCCCGTTCCTATTTTTTTTCTTGGCCCCATACTCGACTGGGCCCAGGACCGGGCCAAAATAAAGAAGGTCCCTTCCCATTCTCGCCTAGTCTCGCCTCGTTTCCCAAGTCACCTGACCCTATACTCGGTCGGTCCTAGACCAAAAAATCGTCAACTCCCCTTTTCGCTCGATCCCCTCCCCTTTCCCAGTCGGCACGAACAAGCTCACTTTCCCCTTCTTGGTCGCCCCCTTCCTGGTCCTAATTCCCTATAACATTCCCGCCCGGTCAAGATCTAAAGAAGCCCGATCGGGCTTCATCAAATTAGAGACGTTTCAAAATTCAAAAATCGGAGTTTAAAGCAAAAAATGATTTCTAATGTACAAATCAATTCATATACTATCTATAGGCCTCAAAATCATTCTAAAATGCAACGTTTTTTTACAAAAAAACCTAAAAAATTATGAAACTCCATGAAAACCTATAAAATCAAGAACAATGCCAAAAAATCCAAAACCAAAACCCTCCTAAAATTTGTATAAATACTTACTTGATGAAGATGAAATTGAAGATGATGACCCGAAATGTTGAAGAAAAACTGAAAGAATGTGAGAAGTTCTGAAAGGAATATTTGAAGGGTTGCAAGAAAACGGTCATTGGGGGAGGGATTGGGGTTTTGAATCTTTTTCCTAAAAAAAAAAGTATAATGGTTTTTTCCTACTTATGAGGGGTAAAAAATACATTCTTTTAAAAGGGTCTTTTTTTTTTAAAGAAAAACTTCCAATTGGTCATTTTTATAATTTTTCCACTATCTCCTACAAAAAAAAAAAAAGAAAAAAAAAAGAAAAAAAAGAAAAGAGAGAACCGTTTAGAAAAAAAGGCTACATAGTGCAAACCCTAGAATAAGACAAAGAAACTAGTGAAATTGCCAAGCTTAGTTGAAGGTTGCATATGGTAGAGTAAATGTCTCGAGGATCCGTGCCTTATGCGACAAGCTTCAATCTCCTTCTCTTTAGCTAGTTCTTAAAGTTGGAGGAGGCAAAACAACCTTCAACTTAAAAAAAATTACAAACTTACCCTCTGTAACCTTTGTCTTCTTCAAATCTGTAAAAAAAGGAGGTAAGATATTATGATTTGCTTTATTATTATTATTTTTTTCATGTTATCATTTTTTTCATTTTTTTTCTTCTTCCATTATTATTGTTATTGTTATTTATTTATTTTTCTCATCCTTCTCCTTTTTATGTTCATACTCATGCCTTAAATCTATAATATGTTCTCATTATTGTCATTAATTGTTTGCTATTTGCATTCTTGTTCATCTCTACAAATTCTTATTCTTATTATATTGACATTATTTTCTTTATTATTTTTATTATTTTTTGTTAGTTTTTTTAATTTTTTTTCAAAAAAAAAAAAAAAAAGAAGTAGACTTCTTCTTTAGTACAAAAAGAAAAAAGAAACTAACTTTAGTACAGAGACTTCTTCTTCTTCTTTGTAGCTTCAGGGGAGGAGCCACACACAAAAACCCTAGAGGATTTTTTTACATACAAAATAAAAAAAGGGAGAAAGGAGAGCCATAAAGAGAAACCCTAAAAAGAAAACATAGAGAGTAACACATACATTTGAGTGAGGGTACCTTAGGGTATTGAAACAATATAGCCTGTTATTGATGAAGAATGTTGAAGAAGAAGAAAAAAATGGTGAGAAAGAGTGGTGAAGAAAGAAGAAATAAAGGTTTGAGTTGAGAAAGAAGAATAGGAGGGGGAAGGAAAGAAAAAAAATATTAAAAAAGAAAAAGAAAAATGAAATAGAGCTTTTATGCTTCCTTTTAATTCATTTAGTTTTTTTCTTTAATTGTTTTAAATCATTTTTTCCCTCTAATTTTCTTTTCTTTACTTCATCTTCCGAATTTTTGCTTTTTATATTCATCCACTCATTTTCTTGTATTGCCATTTCACACGTACATATTAAGTTATAAATTGTATTATGTTAACTACCTTAATTCTTATTTACCTCCTTTTGCTAAAATAGGAATCTAGAAAATTTGAGAGTTCAATTTTCTAGAATTCTTGATGTGAGGAAATCAATTCTTTAGAAGTTCGGAATCGATCTTCAATATTTTTTTAATTAAAATCTTAATGTGTTATTCTATGTTTACTTAACCAATTATCATGTTTCTTGAGTTATATTTTTATTCGTGGTTCATATTTAATCCTATTTGATTTCTAATTTAAATTTATCTAAAGTTTTTAATTTTTTTTCTAAAACTCTTTTCAAGTCATCAAAATTTTTTCTTTAAATTACATTTTTTGGCCCTTTTTGAAATTTTAAAAATTAATATATTATTGAATTCGAGATTTGATCTCAAAAAATGAATTTAATTAATGTTTTAAGAAGTCCTTTATTAAGGATAAATGAAATTTTCAATGATTGAAGTTGAAAATAATTGTTTTAAAGTTTAGGCTAAATTCATGGTTTTTTTTTTACCTATATTGCAATTAAGAAAGTTACTAGATTTTTACCAATAATTGAGCTACGTGTTTTTTTTTTTTTCTTTTTTAAAAAAACCAATTGAATTATGCTTAAAAGAAAGAAAATTACAAGATTACATTTGAAGAGACATGTATGGAAAGAATGAGATGAAAACAAAAGAGAAATTGGAGCATAATTTAACTCTTAAGATTCCATTGCACTTGTTTAAAGATTTAGTTTAAAGTTTTGCAACAAGTTTAAAAAAAATAATTACAAATTTAGTTTATGAACTTTCAATTTTATATCTAATAGATCACTTAAATTTAAAAATGTCCAATATGTCTTTAAACTTTCAATTTCATGTCTATACGTCCTTAACAAATACATTTTTTTTTTAATTTGATCTATTATATATAAAATTGAATTTATGTCTAATAAAATTTTAATTTTAATTTTGTATCTATTAGATCCATAAATTTTACGAATTAGAAGTTTAAGTTTTGTACTTTTTAAAGTTCATAGACTAAGCTAATACAAAACTGAATTTAATATGTTGTCATAGCATTGAAGTTGAGGGGCTTGAGCCACTAGCCCTATGGTAAATTCGCCCATGCTCAATAGTCAATAGTTTGAACTCTCATCTGTTGTCCAGATTATGTTTTTTTAAAAAAAAAAAAAAAAAAAAATGAATGTGATTGGATAATTTTGCACTCTAAAGAATAACGTAAAAAACAGAGTTGTTTTCAAATATAGAAAAATGAATAAAAATATTTATAAATATAGCAAAATATTATTGTTCATCAGTGTCTACTGTCTATCAGTGATAGACACTGATAAACAGTGATTGACTATTATTATCTATCACTGATAGACTTTTACAATTTAGACTATGACACTTATATATACTGATAAACACTGATAATGTCTATCAGTGTCTAAAACTAATAGAAAGTGACATTTTAATATATTTGAAGATATTTTTGATAGTTTGACATTTAAAATAATTTCTCTAAAAAAAACATATAAGAGCTTAGGAACCAAACAATAAATTAGTCAACTTTAGAAACCAAAATGTAATCTACAACAAAATAGGCTAAAATCGCGCAAGAATCTATTTGGCCACCAAATTCTTGGAGTTTTTGCCCTCATAAATTATGTTTTAGAAAATAGATTTTTTTTTTTTTTTTTTTTGGACAGCTTTAGAAAATAAAAAATTAATTAGGTAATAGTTCACAAAAATATGCTTCAGACTTTTAGTTGACTGTGGAATGTGAGGATGTTATATATTCGATTTGCATGATTCACACCGTTAGATATTTCATTAGGTGGGAAATTGGGATTTTAGCCGTTGATATGGATGACTTTTAGATACAATCAGACATACAAATATATATTATATGATATTGTTTCTTTTATATTTCAATAGACTATTAATTATACAATAATTTCAAGACATTTCATTCCCTAGCATTTCCACGTTCAATTACTATAATATAATTGTATTTTGTACATCAAAATATTCACACGTATTAAATTATATGATATCTAAAATTAATTATTCATGGTTTGGTTATAAAGAGAAAATATTTCAAGTGCTAGAATGTTATGAGGGAATACCACATGGTCATTATTTTTACTTAATGAAACAACATTAAGAGTTAAAAACTTATTAAATCTCACCTTCACATAATGATGAGCTACAAGCTAAACTCGTAATTTAATTGATATAATATGATTAAAGTTAAACGATTAAGTTTAGTTTCATAATTTTCAAGTGTCTAATAAGTCTCTAAAACTTTGATTTTGCGTAGGAAATTGAACACACTACAAAAAATTTGCCTTTTTTGTTCGACGACCAAAATCGTCGGGAACGGCTTTTTCGATGTCTTTTTTACTATCGGTAGCATCGTCGGGATAGCCCCATCAAGAAAGCCTTATCCTGATGCAAAAAAGTTACTTCGTCGGGAATAAAAGATTTCGCGACGGAAAAGGTGGAGAGGCTTTCTCTCGACACCCATTGTTGGCGTCGGGAGAAGTCACTTCTCCCGACTGCCAAAAAACAAATTTTTGGCATATGTCGTCGGGATAATTCACTTTTCCCAACACCAAAAATTTGATTTTTGCAGTTGGGAGATGTGACTTCTCTCGATGCCAATCAATGGGCATCGAGAGAAATCTGAATTGTGTGGATTATATTCATCCCGACACAAAAATCCTTAATTTTTCATTGGAAGAGACAACATTTTCCGACGCTAACATATTTGGGCATCAGGAGAGATCACCTTTTCAGACGATACATGGGCATGACGTTGGAAAAAAGTCTCAAAAACATTTTATGAAAAAGTTGTTTTTTCCTACGTCTTTAAATTTGGCATCAAGAGAGATTTTTTAATTAAATTTTTATAATTTACTGAATATCAAACCTGTTTAAATCTTACACATGTAGTCAAATAAACTAAAATATTCAATATTTAATTAATTTTCTTCCATAATTAACACCATAGTAGCATTACATATTATCTTTAACATTACATAATAAAAACATTAATATCAAAATAACATTGTAGATTATCTTCAATATTACATAAGATCCACAAAATACTAATACCAAATTAATATTACAAATTTACAAAATATCAATCTACAACCTAAGTTTGGTCGTCTAAAAATGCATCTTGCAGCTAGTCCTTCTAGCTACCTACAAAATACAAATTTAAATAGTTTTAATACTACCAAATAATTAACTTTATATAAGTATATGAACTAGAATATAAATTTTAACTCAAACATAACTATGGATTTACCCATATACTAATAGCAATAATTATATAAAATTTCCGCATTTATCTATATACTAATCTCAAACTAAATATAACTTAAACTTAAATTTAGTAACATTATACCATATACCAACCTCAAATTTAAACTCAAACTCGATGCATTTGTCCATATACCAATCTCAAACTCAATATATAAAACTTAAATTCAACTCAAACTTAAACAAAACTATGTATTTACCCATGTACCAACTTTAAACTCAACATAAAACTCCATAATTTAATATCGGACTCAATGCATTTATCCATATACCAATCTCAAACTCAATATAAAACTTAAATTCAACTCAAACTTAAACATAACTATGCATTTACCCCTATACCAACTTTAATGAATGAATATCGTTCAACTCCATCTACTGGCCTCCACATTGCGTTCATACAATTTTTGCATGGACATCTTGTTTTTTCGTAGTTATTAACATGAAATTTTGCCACTTCAAGGAATTGAACTACTCCTTCTGCATACTCAGTTGATAACTTGTCCCTAATCTTAATTCACTCTTTATCCATTCTTAATAATATATCTTTTGACTAAACGATCGTGGATCTTAGACAAAAGGTCCCTTATAAAAGATTAAACTTAGGTATCTAATCTCATTAGAATCTTGAACTTAGGTCTATCTTAATCTAATTTTAAAACCCTTTTAAAACATGAGTTCGCCTAAGTCCGCATGCAACTCTTTCTTATCGATTTTAGTTCTAATTTCCATTATAACGCTTATAACAGAAACAACCAAAACCATCCACAACGCGAAGCAAACACATACAAGGCATTCATAACTTTAATAAACAAGCCTAAGTGTCATGCTCCATGCATTGTTCATTCATTGCTACTTTTATATAACACTTATACAATCAAGCAATGAACCAAGCAAACATGCTTCCAATTACCCTTATACTATAATACTTATAATAAAAAGATGATGCATGAATATGCTTACTGCATGCATAAATATAACTCTTATATTTCATGATGCATGCGCATACTTTGTTGTAATTTCATCATGCCAAAAGCTATATTATAACATTTATAATATATGATGCATGAATAATTGCATAACCTAAGATGGGTTTTAAATCTATATGTCATACACTATGCCATATAAACCAATATACATCTCATGTATATTAAATAAAAATTGAAGAACCGGGATAATTAGCCTTAAAATCCTCAAAACCAAAGCTAACTATTACAAATAGCAAAGAGTCTCCAGTTCAAACAGGCGAATCGAGTCTTGAATCGTTCGGGCGAAGAAAGGCGTCTCCTTGATCGTGTACCAAATCCATGTGATCGCCTACACGAAAGAGTAAACGCTTTACTCAATCGTTTACCGACGCTTGCTGAGTTAAACGATCGTGTACTTGGACTATGCGATGAAACATGAGGTACGCAATCGTGCAGCACGCAACGTATAACGCAAGCCTTAAGCGATCAACTAAACGACAACGATGTGTTGAAGCACAATCGTCTAAATGATCGTTGAGCAAGCACGAGGTATCACATACTGGGTGATCGTGTAGTCAGTGACTATGCGATGAGGCATGCTAACTACACAATCGTTTAGTGTGCGCACCTTTTATTAAATGATGAGCACCATATGCTCTATGCAATTGTTTACCTCCAACATCCACGCGATCGTGCAACCAACGCTACGTGATAGAACAAACACTTTACCCCATCGTTTAGTAAATACTAAACGATCACGCAGAACTTTTCTACGCGATCCTTTAGTAAAAACTCAACTATCATTTACCTTAGGCTACACGATACGACCAACCTTTGGTCTTCTTCCTCAATGAGATCTGCATCTCTATGCTTCGAAACTTCATCACGAACGACTTAACAAACTCAAACACTTTGAATTACATACTTGATTGATTGTTAATTATGCCAAACGCAGGAGCCCTTACAAATTAACACTTTGTAATTATAAAGAAAGCTTTGAACAGAGGCAATTAACCCATAAACAGTCATCAACAAATCCATCCACAAACGCATTTAACACTTAAACGTAATGCAGAAACCTTAAAACCCACAATGACTGTAAAAGAAGTTCAAAACATAAGTGAAATTTGGAATATCAGAATAACCTGGCTCTGATACCAATTGAAGGAAATCAGACATCAGGATTTCCATGAGAAGTGGAAGGATTGTTCCAAATTCCATTTGAAATTGAACATAAAAGATTATAGTACAAGAACGGAAACTAACAGGTCATGCAATAACTAGAAATTACAGCATGCTTTAAGAGTGTCAAATGATAGAGTATGCGTACCTTTGAAGAACCATTCTTCAAACTCGCTCGAATAGACTTTAAGCGTCCAAGAACAGCAATGCTCGAACCACTGGTGCACAACACGAACACAACGACCACGAACCCAACGAACGGCCTCCAGATCCTCGAAATCAATCGAGTTGAGTGACGACACTACCATAATGGTTACCTTGGTATTTTCGGTGTGAAAATCTAGGATTTGTGGGCTCTATATGGACTTGGCTTGAGGAAAAGACTAGAGAACAACGATCGTGTAAACGATCGAGCAAGTGGGAGATAGCAAGTTGTCTATCGTGTAGATGAATGCTCGATCGTGTAGTAAATGGTAGCCTATCGTATAGACAATGTCACACGATCGTTTAGCTACGATCAGCTGAATGAACTATCGTATAGTCAAACTCCACGATCGTTTAGTCTCTCTATAGCTATTGCTTAGTGAAATAGTTTCACTTGATAGCCTTGTCCGTGAGTTTCTTTCCGAATCAAGTAACTTCTAATTTTAGGAAAAAAAAATTTCTTTTATCTCACGGTTACCATAAAACCACCAATAACCTCCCACTCAATTGGTTATTAGAGAAAAAGAGATCATTATCAAATAATTAATATTCTTATAAATAAATATGGTATTTAATGTAAATCATATTTACATCACTACAAGAATTTTGGGCTTTAATGTCGGTTGAAAAAAGTGAAATCGAATGTATAATGTCGGTTTTGTTTTTTTTAAAAGCGGATCTTTAATGTCAGTTTTAAACCGACACTGTACGGGTACCTTTAGTGTCGGTTTTAAACCAACATTAAAGACCAGCTTAAATTTTCCCTCTTCACTCTGCCCTTATTTTCTTTTTCCTCTCATTCTCACACTTCCCTCTTCTTTCTCACTTCTCTCTTCCAAACCCTTGCCATTCGTCTGTCGATCGTGGGTGAAGAGTCTGTTGTGGTGTAAATATGGCTTCCGTGCAGGTCTGTTCGTCATGCAACTCGTGTCGTTGCACCCAGTCGCCCGGATCTATTGCTCGTTCTATAGAAGCACCACAGCCAACCTGAATCTGATCGTGGGTGAAGCTCGTTCTGTCGAAACGCCACAACCCGGTCTGTTGTTCCCTCTTCAGTTATTTTTCTGTGTCTTATACTCTCGGTTGATAAATAAGCACCAAACTTGATATGCTAATCATGTGTCTCTAGATCTGAAGTTCATATTCCCACATGGTGTGTGCCTCCATTTGTCGTTCGATCTGAAGTTTGTCGTTCTTCGTTCGTCCAGATCAGTATGCTCTTCTTCTCTTTCATCGTTTAGTTTCCTCTCTTAAACTTTCTTCATCCAGATCTGAAGATCTGAAGGTG
The DNA here is from genome assembly GCF_009727055.1 of Benincasa hispida. NCBI lineage: Eukaryota > Viridiplantae > Streptophyta > Magnoliopsida > Cucurbitales > Cucurbitaceae > Benincasa > Benincasa hispida. The sequence continues at coordinate 3,957,322 of NC_052352.1, read as the reverse complement.
CTGGGTAGACGATCGTGTAGCAAATGGATAGCGCTACACAATGAAATAAGTGATCATAGAATGGGCGCTGGACGATAATGAGCAATGTGGGGAGCTAAATGATGAGGTAGGCGATCGTGTAGGCAAGCGCTGGACGATCGTGTAGCAATGCGAGGTGCTAAATGAGGAGGTAAACGATTGTATAGAAGATGCACGGAGCTAAGCGAATGCGCTAGACAATCGTTGTAGTATGTGCGGGCATTGGACGATCGTCGATCGTGTAAGCAGGCGTTGGACGATCGTATAGCAGATGCGCGGGCACTGGACGATCGTGTAGGCGGATGCTGGATGATCGTATAGCAGATGTGTGGGCGCTAAGCGATAGACTACACGATGGCGCTCCGCGATGGGCATGAGCATTATACGATAGCCGTGCTATGCTAGACGATGAGCAGACGCGCTACACGATAGGCAGAATACTAAGTAGGCGAATGCGTTAGACGATAAGGCGTCAACACTAAACGATGGGCGTGATAGCTAAACGATAGCTTATGCGTGAGATCGTTTACTAAACGATTGAGCTACACGATGGGCCACTGGAGCTAAGCGATAGATGCAGGAACTAAACGATTGATTGACTTGAGAACATGTGCATTATGCTAATTAAATACACTAAAAGAATTTTTTACTCACAGTTTTAATAAGTTTTAGTTGATGACTCATAGTTTTAAAAGGAAGGTTCTCTCATTTATTTAACTATTGAGTTTTCTTGTTTTGCAGGTGCAACAAAGGAGTAAAGATTTGGTATCACAACCTCTTTATGTTTTTTCTTAGGGAACTCTAGTAAAGAATTTTGTCTTGAATGTACTATTTCTACACATTTCCAATAAATACGGTTAGTTGAATATGAATTCTGATCACATTTTCACTTTCAATCCCTTGTCTTAAACCTTTTTTGTTTGTGATCTTTTGAACAACAGTGGTCAGACCAAGATGCCTATAACCAGACACTGCTGAAGCTAGAAGGGGTCTGTTCAAGAAGAATTATGAAGGGATCCATACTTACCAAGTGGAGAGGGACAGTAAACTCATAATGTTTGTAAAATCATAATATTTGTATTACTTGTAATTTTCCTTTTCAAGGGCTGAATTATTGCACGACCTTTAAAATTATAATTTTATAGCAGAATTTATGGATTAAATGTAATAGATTTGCAATCCATACATAAATAATATTGCATAGCCACAGTGTTCGATGATGATGTATCATATTATACTTTTTTACCAAAAAAATGGATTCGACAATGGAATTAAAAAAAAAAAAGACAATAATTGATAAAACGGACAGATTCTGGGCTTTAATGTCGATTGAAAATTTCATAAAAGGGATTTAATGTCGGTTGCAACCGACATTAAAGGGCTTTAATAACACTATCTTTAATGTCGGTTGTCAACCGACATTAAAGCCTGAAATTCTTCTAGTGCATTAATCCTCCACTTGATGTATCTCATACATTACACCAATTATATCATATATAATTGAATTTCCTCTTGTCAATTTGAACACTTCAAACTAACACCAAGAACTGATTCTCAACTTGAATCCATTGAGCTACCAAAGGGACCTTATGGACCTGTAGCTTGAAACTCCAACGATACGTGAATAACTGACTAAACTCTTTACTCACGGGATCCACCATCCATTAACTGTTGGACACTCCACTAAAGACCGACAACTGCACTCTTCTCACTACAGATATATTTTTGTATTCATATCAACCAATCAACAGTGTGATAACCCTTCACAAATCGATCATAAGTACAGCTGGGCCAATTTACCATTTTGCCCCTATAGTTACATCTAACTTCTTAAGTACCACTGATTCCTCTAATGAACATAAGTCATAGTCCTACTATGACTGAGTCCTCTCTTCCAAAGAAAGGATATGGCCACTATGTTCAAGACCCAGAATCAGCCCTTAAGGGAGCAATCTATCTATTTACCCCTGCTTCCGGAAAGGAGTGAATTCCATCTTGTATAACTGAGTTCCCAGCTCCCCAATCAGACAAATCCCCAAAAAGGTAAGCATGTTGAGTTAACAATCTAGCCATTTTCACTCATACTAATCAAAGGACCGCCCTCAAAGGCAGGAGTTCCTAAAACACTCAGGATTAAGGTCATGTCACCTATGGTTGTTTAGGTGAGATGTAAGTCTCAAGTATCAATGGCGTTATATAAAGAGACGAATCATCTCGTGGTCTGATCTTATACAAACTCTTTGTATAGGACACTCCCGCTCGCATGTCTCCAAATGAATGGTCAGAATCAGACCATCTGTAGTAGTTCACAACACTTAAAAACCTCTATAAAGCGGGCCGTATCTGTAGTGTCACAAGGATAAGGTATCCCTCCTTAATCCTTATACTACAGATCTTTTTAGGTTATTACTTAAGGCATAATCCACTTGTATATCTTATATACATGCTTAAGTTTACATACAATAACCATAGATCTTTGTTTATTGGATATGAGTAAATGCAAATAAAATAACTCTTATTTTATTCATAACAATGTGTACAATGTTTACAAACTATGAGACTCCGAGAGAATTAGGATACAAATCCCAACATAAGTGGTAATCTACAAAGGTAGTAAACTGAAATCCTATTGTATGTTACTTTGAGTATGCATGCTTGTTACTCAAATTAATGTAACTAGAGTGCTTAATGATTCTATTAGCTTCCGTGTTTTGCATGTTTACTCTATCAGAATAGCCCACTCTTGACTACATTCATATGAAGTTGGGGTCCAAATACCTCCTTATAAACTAAACTTTTAATTAAATTTAATATATAATTACATATAACTATATAAGTGACATTGATATAAAATTTATATACTTGTAATATATTAGAAAATTTGTCTGCGAGAAGCTATTACGTGGGCCAAAATGAGGAATTTTGAAGCATAAAGGAAGCCATGGAAGAGAGGCCACATGGGCACTGCATGGTGCGTACGGCGTCGTTTTCTGCCCAAATTCTTCTTGAAAACTCTTTGAAAAGGATGGCCTTTGACCTATTTGCTAAGGTGCCTTTCTTGGAACCTTCCCCTCAAATTGTTTTGCTTTATTTTTGGTTTTTTTTGACAGATCCACTAATTATTATTCTTTTACGTTTTATTTTTAATAACCAAACTTACTAATATTTTATAATATACCCTTTTCTTTATATTTCATTAAAAAAAAGTAAGTTATAAATTAGTTTTTAGAAAAAGTTTTTATCATAAAAATAATAATGATAATGAAAGTTAAGTTTGTTATGATTTTAAAAGTACTTCTTAAAATGTATATAAACATATAGAATAATAATTAAGTTGTATTTTGAGATTGATTCAATTTTTGTTCTTGAATTTTTAAATATCTAATCTCATTCATTATCAATAAATATTAAATTTAGTTCTTTTACTTTTAATAAATCTTCAATTTAGTTTTGGCTAGTTTGTTATTGATTTGTCTAAAAAATATTTTATGATATACAAATCTTTCTACTCTAACTTTTGAAAACTTATTCGCATAATGTAACTTTACATAAATTTATTACCATTATTAAAATAAAATTTTAAAAAATAACTTTAAATGAATAAATATATGAACAAAATCACACAACTTCAAAGGGACCAAAATTGTAATAAAATTATTAAAAAAAAAAAAGTTATATATGTTTGAGATTTTTTTTTTTTTTTTGAAAAATAATTATGGTCCCCACGGCATTTGTTTTGGTAGGTATGAGATTTTTGTTTTTGTTTTTTTTTTTTATGTATTTTAAAAAATAATAATATAATTAGTATACTTCCTGAAATATCGACAAAATTGGCTTCTTTTTAAGATACCTACTAGCTAGTAATTTACCCAAAATGGCAACAATTTAAGCAGTATATTATATGGCTGGTTTGTATTGCTTGGAAAAAAAAGTATTTTTTTCAGAAAGTCATTTTCATTTAAAAACCTTTTATAAAAACGGATGAAAATAAAAACTTTCATGTATTTGATTACATTGTTTCATTCTTAAAATATTTTTATTAAAGCCAAATTACTATAAAGAATGACTATTAAACACTATGATTTAAAAATTTTAAATTTGACTTTGAAAACACTTTCATTACCTATTTTTTTTCTTTGCATATGATCAATTTAATTAATCATTAGAGTTCGTCATTAGAGTCGGTAGAAATTCAATGATTTAAAATCTACCTTTACCATTACATTAAAAAAATAAATAATAAATCTTTTGGACAGTTATTAAAAAAAAAAAAAAAAAAATCATTCCTCAATTTTTATATTCCTATTTTAGTTTAATCTCTATCAAATTTCTTATTGAATTTCTCAATCTTTTTCTTTAACTTAATTTTGTAGGGGAAAATCAAATAGTTTGAAAAATTGAACCACAAGGGGACTTGTTGTTCATAAACATATATATGATCACATATCCTTCAAAGGTAGTCGTCATTATTTTATTGACAAATGATAGCTTATATTATATTTATAGTCTCCTTATGCTCAATTATTGAAAAATTAAACATTCCAAATATCATTATTATTCATGATCAACTTGTAAAATAAACCACTATAAGGTTCTTTTTGAAGATTTTAAATAAATAAAAATGAAATCAGATTTTCTGAAAATTTCAAAATCACACCAAACAATCATTAACTAATAAATATACCAATGATTATTATTTTTTCTAGTATTGCAAAAATGTAAGAAAATTAATTAAAATAAAAAATATGACTTCACTAGGTGCAGCTAACCATATGTATCCTCTTTCTTACCTATAAAAAATATATATTAAAAAAAATATTAAAAAAATTATTTACCACGTGTCAAAATTTATTAGGGGTGATCCCTTGAAATACACCAAGATAGATGCCACCAAGGGAGTATCCAAGTTTTTTCTTTCACAAAAGCTTGGAAATAGATATCCGTGATAAAAATTATAAATTGGTAACAGATTGATAGGTATTTGATATTATTTAATTTTCCATTCTTTTTTAAGAAACAAATTCCAAAAAACACAAATCAAGAGGACAAGACACAAAAGGTCTCCAAAAACACACCATTCATTCAATTAAAGAAGTTAGCAACTCAAATTTTTCTACAATCTTCCGAATCGGAAGAAATAAAAAAAAAAAGTCAAATAAATTAGAAAAACTAGCAACATGACGAACTACCAAATGAGTAGCACGATTCTTAATACAACGGTAAAAAGAGTTTTAGACATTTCCCCAAACACTTCACCACGCATCGATCTCATCAACAACATTTTTTATTTAATTTCCCACTTTCTCCTTACTCTTTATGACTAAAGTACATCACAACAATTGCATCGAAATAATAATTATAATAACAATAAAGTCTTTAAAAAAAAAAAAAACAATAACAATAAAGTCCAACACAGCAAAAAGAAAAGCTGATTTGTATCAATTAATAATGTGGGTGTCATTTCGCAACAATTTGATGTAATCTAATGTATTAAACTCCCCAAGTGTATGCTAAAAAATATAAATATTTTTTTTTTAAAAAAAAAAAAAACCTCTCTGAAAATGTGCATTTTTAGATTCTTCTATACACACCCACACGTAACACTCTTAATAATTTGTTTTATTATATAGTTTGCTTTCACATGTTCTTTGCCAGGTCTATAAAGTTTCCAGACTTTATATTTGTGATTTCTTATAGGCAATTTGGTTGATATGTGTTATTTTTTTTTCCTTTTTAGTTTAGTCTTGTAGCTCGATCAATTATGTCATTTGCTTCTTAATTTTAAAACGTTGCAATTTTACTATAGATTCAAAATTGTTTGTCTTATATTACTTATTATTTTGTATTTCTTCGTATATAACATCATGGAACATGTTATTTTAAAAGAAGAAATAGTATTTTTTTTTTTTAGGAATATGTTTCAAATATTATTGATATATCTAAAAAATCGATGGATAGATACGCAAATTTGCAAATTAAGATAATATCAAAAGTGATAAAATAAAAATGAATATTGACAACTCAATTCAATTTGGAATCAATACCATTTAATTTTAATAGTAAGTTTCTTTTTTAAAAAATAATATAAAAAAATCCATTTTGATATCCTGAGATTAGAAATATTTTTTAAAAAAATACTTTTAGTTGATTAAAAACATTTATACTAAACATAAACAAAAACCATCTCCATATAATCTACTTAAAAATTAGTTTTTTATAGGACAATATCAAAGAATAAATTGAAAAAATATATTAAATTTAACCTAGCCTAAAAGCTACTAATTCTTTAATATATGACTGTTTTAATATGATATATATCTTAAAAAAATAAATAATAATAGTCCAAATATTTGTACTAATGCCAGTGCCACTCCCTCCTCATATTAATTGTCCATGTGTATTGAATATCTTTAATAAAGATCAACATTTTGGGATCTTAATCTAATAATTTAACTTTTTGGTATGGTTCTGATTTAATAAATACAAAAAATGAGATGTATGGAGTAGCGTGATATATATATATATAATTTAATTTTTGTGCAATATGTTGCTTTTTTATGTTTAAAAATAAAATGCCCTTTCTTTTCCCATAACTTTTCTCTACAATGGCTGATTAATTTTGGGATCATGTATTCACGTGCTTCCCATATGCTAAGGTTTTTTGTTTATTGGATTATTCTAACCAATTATTTTATCCACCTCCATATATTTTGGTGATGTGATCTATGTACCTTTTTTTTTTCCATCGGTGGAATTCTAATTTCCATTTTTTTCAATCTTCAAAATATAAATAAAATTTTAAATTAGGAACTTATTCTTCTTTATTACATTTCATCCCATTGATTATTTATGACTTCAAAATCAATTTGATGAAAAAGATTGACATTACCAACAAAAGTGGAGTTCAATTGGCATAATGTTTATACTATCAACCTCGTAGGTTTGAGGTTCGATTCCCTCATCTCACACTCTAATTACAATATCTCTTAAAAAAAAGATTGATATTGATGTCAAAACCCATATAAAACTTATACACGTGATCTTTATGTAACACTAGCACTGAATTTGTATTACAAGAAAAGTAAAAGCGTTGTTAAAAGCCCAAAAACGTCATTAAATGTATCAGCAATGCGTAGAAGCACATCACTGTAAATGTCGCTGTTGTCGCCTAGTTAAAGATTTTAGTGGCGCGTGTTGCTTTGTCAGAAAGTTATGTTAAGACTATTGCTAAATTGGATCAATGGTCATTCTAAATATCTTTTACAACATATTTAAGCGTTGGTGAAATTAATAATTTGTGTCACTATAAATTTTCAGATGCTTTTTTTTTAAATACGATTTATTGACGTTATAGAAAATGTCGGTAAAAGTATTTTATTAATTAAAAACTAATACACAATCTAATATAAATCTGTTATAAAATTTAAAATATAATAGTCTTTTGAGCAAATCAAGAATCAACTAATCAATTTATATTTAAACCAAAAGTTATAATTGAAGATACATATTCCCAATATCACAGACTATCATTGAAACAAAATGAAATAATACTAACTTGGCTACAAGTTATATCAACCAACTTCGTTAATATGAATAAATTTAGTATCAGCACTAGCTATCACAAAAAGAACACCAGGTATCACAAGTTTCCATTACAAAAATTCCAACTGAAGATCTTTGAAGCATTGCAATGTCATTGTGAAATAAAAATATAAAATACCAACACCAATTCTATCCATCCCCATCTCCAAACTAAACTTAAACATCTTGTAAAAGAGACCATCGACACATCAAGCTGACAAACAAAGAAGTGGTGAGGATAAAGAATTGATGGATGACCTTTAAATGTCATACTAAAAGGAACCAAACAAAGTATTATCCTAAATACGACTCGGGCGAAGGGGGAGTGGGAGTCAAAAGCACAACCCTATTCTAAATATCAATAACAAAAGTCATGCAAAATATAGAAAACTCATGCTAAACATTGCAAATTCAAGAACACTCATTAACATAGAACATAACACAAACAAGAAAACTCATGCTAGATGGATGACTTCTTAGTGTCATTGGGGGAGGGGGGAGTCAAAAGCACAACATAGAAAACTCATGCTAAACTTGTGATGAAGAAGTTTTTAATACCACAATTTCATCCTATAACATAATGATGTATGTAATAGTATCAATATATTGTAGAATAGCAGAAAATAATAATGAACAATAAGTTTTACTCACAAATTTATTGTAGAATAGCAAAAAATAACAATGAACAACAAGTTGTACTCATAAATCAAGTTTTACTCACAAATTTCGATTTTGCCTCATTCACCCCCCCCCCCCCTCTTTTTTCTTTGTATTACAATGGGTGAGCTTAAATAAATCAATCTCACTTATCTTCATGCCTTATTATTTCTGCATGTTATAACCAAAGTTAAGATTGAGAAGTAGTTTGTATTATAAAAAAAATGAGTTACCTTTTTTTTGCTTATGGCGTAGAAATGTCGTAGTCCCACCTCTACGAGTGAAGGGAAGAGCAGCTCAAGCCTTCTTATTTGCTTCAAAAATGTACTTAAAAGTCAATGTTCACATAAATGAATCCAATCTAAATCTCGTGCCACTCATTTGTCACAGTGTTTTCGTGCTTCAATTGGAGAGTTGTACTGTTTATAAGTTTTGAGCTAAAATAAACATTTTATTTCTTGAAAACTACACTTAAGTAGCTTACCAAAAGTCTTTCTACTATCTCTCTTTTCACCTCTTTAGAGACATCTAACCAATGTTCGCATTCAAGAGGTACTATTCCACATACCATGATCCCAATTTGAGAGTTTAATTTGGACGAGTCCTTACAAACGAGTTTTCTATCTTCAACTTCAATTTTAATGGGAATGCGACCATTCTCTTGGACATATTTCTCAAGTTCAGCCATGAATGTGTTAAAGGTAGATATTGACGAAGTCTCATATAACAAAGTTTGCTCTTTAGTCTCATTGAGTTTGTATCAACATTGTAAATTGAACATGCTTTATAACCTTTTGTCCTCCAACTAGATAAATCACCATAAGTTGGAAAATCATTGATTGTCCACAATAATGCAACATGAAATTGGAAGAAAGATGTACTGAAACTATCATATGTTCAAACGCCATTAACCCACAATTCATTTAGCTCAATTTATCATATGCTTGAATATTGACTACACATTCGATCTGTTAAATTTATCCAACTTTGATCCGTAACAAGTACAAATTAAAGTACTTAAGTTAGAAATCAAAGTGTTAAAGTCTAAATCATATGTAAACTACGAAATAGGTGAACAAAATAGTATTAAAGTTAAATTACTAGATGTTCCAATACCACGTTAAATTACTCATAACATTCAATTTTAAATTGATAAGTTGGAATATATAGTAACTTTTCTAATCGAATCTAAAATCACTTGCTAAAAATCATTAAAACCACCCTATACTATATTCAGAGGAGGAGAAGAGACCTAAATAGAGTTGTTGCACTACCAGTAAAAAAACTACTTTACCAAATTTTCTATTTTCCATTAAACTAATATAAGAAAAGATTGAAAACTATCCCTAAATTCTTAAACTTAACTTCAATTTTAGGGATTTTGTACAAATGTTCTCAATTCTTTATCATCTTATCTTCAATATACAGGAAGCATTTCTCAACAAATAAAAAACTAACAGGCATTAATCTAAATAACTAAACTCATATGTTCTTGAAATTAGAAATTAAAACTTGTTGAGTTCCTAAATTAAGTTCTTGATGGAAAATTGATTGGCTAAATATACTAACAAAATACATACTCATAGATGGAAATTACACACAAAAATAACTTGGAAATGAGTGTTTTCTGAAAATAAGTTGTTTCTAGTTTGTCGAAAGGTAGAAACCTATCGAAAAGATGCTTCTAGTGTATTAATTGATGGAAATTTCACATAAAAGTGCCTGAAAATGAGTGGTTCTCTAAAAACAAGTGCCTTGTGGTCAGCCGAAGGTGAGAATCATCAAAGAGCTGCATGAGTTTGGAAATTGGGATTAAATGTGTATTAATTGATAGAAATTTCACACAAAAATCACTTGAAAATGAATGGGTTCTCTTGGAAACAAATACCTCGTGGGTTTATTTCAACCCATTTGGTGGCTGTGATGCATCAATTCTGATGGGTTTGACAACACATTCATTCAACAACGATTCGTTCACGGCAAGGAGGTTGTTCACCGGCGGTCCATTCGCAGCAGGTGTCTATTCGCTCGCGGTATATTGGCAGCAGGGTGTTCCATTTGTAGTAAGGAGTTCTATTTTCGTGCAGCAAGTCGTTCGTCCTGTGGGTTTGTAATAGGTTCTTCGCGGTAGTAAGTAGCAGCGTTTGTTGTCGATGGTAAGCAGAAACATCCGTTGTTAGCGGTAAACAGAAACCTCTGTTCATCCTAGCAGTGATGCATGAGTTAAGAGGGAGGGAGGGAAGGAACAGAAAAGAGAAGGGAAGGGAATGATTGTCGAAAAATTAAGGGGAAAGAAGGGAGGGAAAAAGCCACAAATTTTACTATTCTTTTAATAATGATATGTATTTTTGGTGACATCTTAATGTGTTGCTAAAAGATTTTAATGTTTGGTGGCACTAGTGGGTACATTGCTAATTCTTTTAGTGATGTAGATTTAAGATATGTTGCTAATAATAAACTTTTTGTGACTTTTTTTAAAAAACGTTGCTATAAATTGACCTTTAGTGACAAAATTTGCACGCGCTGCTAAAAATTTGTCACTAGAACTCCCTTTTCTTGTAATGTTGTATGAAGAAAAAGAAACATGACCTATAAAAGAGAAAACATTCACACTAGCATGGTTTGCCACTTACATTTCGATGTTTAAGTCATAGAGTGAAAGAGTGTGGAAACTAGAGAGTTTGAGAGTGAGATTTCAGAACTTGATAGGGAGTTATAAAAGTATAATTATAGTAGTGTTTGATCTTAGTCTCTTACTCTTTCTTTATGGTTAGGATTAGGTTGTCAAGTAAACTAAACAAGAAATTTCTTGAGCTTGTTGGACTAAGGGCGTTCTGGACACGCCTCATGCATAGGTTGGTTGTTAGCCTTGAAGGTTGAAGGGTAGGTTGGGCAAAAGACCCAACTCCCTTCCTTTGACCTGATTTCTCTTGTTTTAGCTTTGGTTTTGTAGAAAAATAACAAGGTATTTAAGTGGGTTTTATTGGGTTTTTTTGAAAAAAATTAAAGGCCCAATGGCATTCTTGTAATTTATGAGCAATGACATTTTTGTAATATCCCTATCTTCTTCAAAATAGGGCTGGAATTCGTGTAACACTTTTTTGATAGAGAAGGCAGCCGCAGAAGTGAATTTGGAGTAGCTACCTGGGTGTTGAAGTCATCGCAGCCGCTGAAGAGGATCACTGTGAGCGGCAGTCGCCTAGGAGCAAAGAACTTGTGCGGTCGACTTCGTGGAAGACCAAATCCGAGAGAGCCATAATTCGCCGGCTGGAACTCGAGTCTGAAAGCAGAGATCAGTGGCAGCTCGGTCTTGGAAGTTCGCGATGTGAGCGTAGATCTCTATCGGTGCTGGTTCGAGTGTGGGTTTTTGGTTCGGCGAGGTCGACAGTTACAGTCCGGTCTATGAAGGTCTGGTCTGAGCAGGCGGTTTATTCAGTAAGTTGTCAACGAGAGAGATGCGTGGGTCTGCGCGTGGTTCGTCGGTCAAAGGCGGGTAGCACATTGTTTTGGCTATTTTGAAGCGGGTTGTTCTCAGTTTTCAAAGGCGACGTTGTGTGCAGATCTCTCGGTTTCAGTGGATACTGAAATTATAGATTGGTGATTTCGTTGATTATCTGTAATTTGTAAAATTCTTTTATTGCTCATTAATAAATTAATTCAATCTGGTTCTCAAAGTAGATGTAGACCAAACTGGTCGAACCACTATATATCTTGGTGTTCTTTACTACTTTCGATTTATTTCTGCTGATTGTTTGTGTTCTGTTTGGCCATCTAAGTTAGGTTCAGAAACCCTCACAAGTGGTATTAGAGCTCCAGTTGATCCAAGGAAGGTGTGTGGTAATGTGTGCTGGCATATTCTTTATTCAGGATATTTTGTTGGAATTAATTTGATAGATGGCTTCTATGTCTACAGGGTTCAAAGTTGTTAAATTTGATGGGAAAGATGATTTCGGGTTATTGGAGGAAAAAGATTAGGGCTATTTTGGTACAACAAAAGGTAGCCAAAATCTTAAACAAAGATAACCTTCCACCAACAATTACAGAAGCTGAAAAAAGGGATATAAATGAGATGGCCTATTCGACGATAATTTTGTATCTGTCAGATGGAGTGCTTAGGTTAGTAGATGAGGCCACTACTATAGCGGAGTTGTGGAAAAAACTGGAAAGTCTTTATTTGACTAAGTCCTTGCCAAATAAATTATATCTAAAGGAGAAATTATTTGGATATAAGATGGACTCAAGTAAAGGCTTAGAAGAGAACCTAGATGAATTCCAGAAGATTATAGTTGATCTCAATAACATCGGTGAGAAGATGTCGGATGAAAATCAAGCAATTATTCTTCTGAATTCTTTGCCAAAATTGTATCGAGAAGTTAAGACAACTATTAAATATGGACGGGATTCATTGTCCATGGATATAGTGTTGGATGCCTTGAGAACGAGAAATCTCGAGATTAAAAAGGAATGCAAGGATGGAGATTTACTCATGGCCAGAGGCAGAAATAAGAAAAAGAACGGAAACGGAAAAAAGTCAAGATCCAGGTCGAAATCAAAAGGGAAAAGCAAAAAGTATTTCTTATGTCATAAAGAATGACACTTTAGAAAAAATTGCCCTTTGAATAAGAGCAAGGAAGCATCAAGTAGCAAGCATACAAGGGATTCTAGTGCAGCAAATATTACTGATGGTTATGATTCAGCAGAAGTTTTGATGGTTTCCAGCAGGGACATTCAGAATCCTTGGATCAGGGATTCAGGGTGCACGTTTCACATGACTCGTAATTGGGATTTCTTAATTGACTTTCAGGAAAATGATGGTGGATCAGTTTTGCTTGGTGATAATGCTGCTTGTGATGTAAAAGGAATTGGGTCAGTTCGAATTGCAACACATGATGGTATGATCAGAATTCTTACAAATATAAGGTATGTTCCAGAACTCAAACGAAATCTAATTTCTCTAAGCGAATTAGATAGAACAGGTTATACCTATAAATCTGATAATGGAGTTCTGAAGGTTATCAAGGGTTCTTTGGTTAAGCTGAAGGAGACCTTGAGAAATGATCTTTATGTGTTGGAGGGTACTACAGTTTCAGGTAGTGCTGCTCTTGTATCTGGGAAAGAAATCTATATTATGGCATAACAGATTAGCTCATGTGAGTGAAAAAGGTCTGCAAGCTCTTTCACAACAAGGTTTGTTTGGAGGAGTTAAAGACATTGAACTCCCATTTTGTGAATATTGCATAATGGGAAAGTCTACCAGGGTGAAATTTGGGAAAGGGAAACATTCTACTAAAGGAATTTTGGATTATGTTCATTCAGATTTGTGAGGTCCTACAAAGGTTCCTTCTATGGGAGGTTCGAGATACTTTATGTCAATCATTGATGACTTTTCAAGAAAGGTGTGGATGTATCCACTGAAAAAAAAAAAAGGATGAAGCTTTTGGGAAATTTCTTGAATGGAAAAAGCAGATTGAGAACCAGATAGGCAGAAAGGTAAAGTATCTAAGGACAAACAATGGTTTGGAATTTGTGAATCACAAATTTGATAAATTTTGCAAATCTGAGGGAATTACGAGACATTTCACTGTTATGTACACTCCACAGCAGAATGGTTTAGCTTAGAGGTTCAACAGAAAAATTATGAAGCGTACAAGATGTCTCTTGAAAAATGCTTCATTACCCTTGAAATTTTGGGGGAAGTTGCCCAAATAGCCTGTTATCTTATTAATAGGAGTTCATCTTCTGCTTTAGGCCTAAAGACTCCTCAGGAGATATGGACAGGAAAAGCTCCAAGCTTGGATCATCTCAGAATGTTTGGATGTTCAGCTTATGCTCATGTTAAGGAAGGGAAGCTGAACAAGAGGGCACTGAAATGTATGTTTATTGGCTATCCTCAAGGTGTTAAAGGATATAAACTTTGGTGCTTAGAAGAGGGCAGAAAAAAATGATGTGACCTTTAATGAAACAGAGATGCCATTTCTGTCAAAGAGCAACAGAAACAACATACAGTTGATCAGGTTGAGGCAGAGGTTAGAACTGATTCTAAAGCACAACCATCAGTTAGTTTAGGTGATTCCAGTTATCAGTCATCCAGTTCTGATGGTAGACAACCTCAACTGCAGAGGACTTTGATTGATGAGGGAGTTTTTAGTGAAGAAAGCACAAGTTGCAGTGACCTACAAAACTATCAGCTTACACATGACAGGCCTCAGCTGGTGAGGCAGACTCCTACGAGGTATGGTTATGCTGATTTAATTGCTTATGCTCTTACTTGTACAGCTGACAGTATTGAAGCAGAGCCTCTTACTTTTGAGGAGACTATTGTATCTGATTCGAAGGACAGTGGAAAGATGCTGTAGAAGCAGAGTTTTTCTCGTTGCAGAAGCATCAGACATGGTCATTGGTTCCAAAGCCTCCTAATCGGAAACTCATTCAGTCAAAGTCAATTTATAAAATCAAGCCAGGTACAGGAGGTGACAGCAAGCCTAGGTATAAGGCTAGACTAGTAGCCAAGGACCACACTCAAAAGGAGGGAGTTGACTTTCATGAGATTTTCTCTCCGATGGTGAGGCATTCGTCCATTTGATTAATTTTATCTATTGTTGTTCACTTTGATATGTTTGTTGAACAGATGGACGTCATCACAGCTTTCTTTCATGGAGAATTGGAGGAAGTGATCTACATGGCTCAATCTAAGGGTTATAAGGTGAAAGGAAAGGAAGACATGGTTTGTCGTCTTCACGGGTCCATCTATAGATTGAAGCAATCGCCGAGACAGTGGTATATCAAGTTTGACACCTTTATTCTGAAGTAGGGGTTTCACAGGAGCTCATATGATGCCTGCGTGTACTGAAAACTATCTC
Source organism: Benincasa hispida (assembly GCF_009727055.1). Taxonomy (NCBI): domain Eukaryota; kingdom Viridiplantae; phylum Streptophyta; class Magnoliopsida; order Cucurbitales; family Cucurbitaceae; genus Benincasa; species Benincasa hispida. Next base: position 3,942,206 of record NC_052352.1, on the reverse strand, counting down.
AGAAAGGTACATATACTTATCTACTTCTGTATGTAGATGATATGATTCTGGGATATGCTATGAGTATGATAAGTAGATTTATGTCAAATCCTGGGAAGGAGCATTGGAATGCAGTTAAATGGGTGCTTCGATATTTGAAAGGTAGTGTCAGTATATCATTGTGTTTTAGCAGGGATTGTGATAAATAAGCACTGTTGGAAGGCTTCACAGATGCAGATTATGCTGCAGACCTTGACAAAAGAAGGTCTCTATCAGGTCACATTTTTCGTTTGTTTGGTAATGTGGTCAGATGGAAGGTCGCTCTATAGTCAGTTGTTGCCTTGTTTACTACTGAGTCAGAGTGTATTTCAGTGATGAAGCTGTGAAAGAGGCAGTGTGGTTGAAAAGGATAGTGGGTGAGTTGTTGTTGTCGGAGTTCATTTCTATCGTCCTTTGTGATAGCCAGATTGCTATTCATTTTACGAAGAATCTATCTCATCACGAACGGTCTAAGCATATCGATGTCAAATTTCATTTTATCAGAGAAGTTGTGGCCCAGAAAGATGTTGAACTAGTCAAGGTTCATATAGTTGAGAATTTGTCAGATATGTTAACCAAGGTTCTTCCAGCCCATATGTTCAAATACTTAATAGATGGGCTGAATATTAAATCTGGATGATAGGAAGATTGGAGAATCAGTTTGGCACTTAAATATTCTTGTTATGAGGGAGATTTGTAGAAAATAACAAGGTATTTAAGTGGGTTTTATTGGATTTTTTGGAAAAATTAAAGGCCCAATGGTATTCTTGTAATTTATGAGCAGTGACATTTTTGTAATATCCCTATCTTCTCCAAAATAGGGCTGGAATTCGTGTAACCCTTTTTTAATAGAGAAGGCAACCACTGAAGTGAATCTGGAGTAGCCGCCTGGGTATTGAAGTCGTCGCAGCCGCTGAAGAGGATCACCGTGAGCGGCAGCCGCCTGGGAGTAGAGAACTTGTGCGGCCGGCTTCATGGAAGACCAAATCCGAGAGAGCCGTAATCCGCCTACTGGAACTCGAGTCTAAAGGCAAAGATCGGCGGTAGCTCGGTCTTGGAAGTTCGCAGCGTAGGCGTGGGGTCTCCGCCAGTGCTGGTTCGAGCGTGGGTTTTCGGTCCGGCGAGGTTGACAGTTGCGGTCCGGTCTGAGCAGCGTTTCATTTATGCAGATTATCAGCGAGAGAGACGCGCGGGTCTGCACGTGGTTCGCCGGTCAGAGGCGGGTAGAAACTGTTTTGGCTGTTTTGCAGCGGGTTGTTCTCAATTTTCAGAGGTAACGTTGTGTGCGGATCTCTCGGTATCAGTTGATACTAAAATTACAGATTGGTGATTTTGTTAATTATCTGTAATTTGTAAAATTCCTTTATTGCTCATTAATAAATTAATTCAAGCTGGTTCTCAAAGTGGATATAGACCAAACAGGTCGAACCACTATATATTTGGGTGTTCTTTACTGCTTTCGATTTATTTCTGCTGATTGTTTACGTTCTATTTGACCATCTAAGTTAGGTTAAGAAACTTTTATAGGTTCAATCTTCTTTTCCTCTTGTTTTTTAAAGTTTATCTTTTAAGTAAAAAATTATTCATACCAATTGGTGTTATAAATGTTGAATCTATAAAGATTTAAAAATTGAGTTATTATTTTTTTGTTAATCAATTATAATCAAGAATTAACGGTATTGATTATATTCTAACTTTCTCTAAATTATAAGACCAATTTTGTGATTTTACCAATAAACAATCTATTTAATTTTAAAAAATGAACACAAAACTAGCAAGATAGATCTTACTATTATATATATTAAAAGAAAAAATTGATGTTTAGATGGAAAAGTATTAAAATAATTATTCTTTTTAATTCTTATTAGGGGAATATTAAAGTCAAGAATTCTATCGATCTAAATGCATGATATTCTTGTAAATGTTATTTATTTGCATGACATAATGTCTTTTTTTTCCTTGAATACAAGAAATATGGAGTCGGAGAGATTTAAATTTTTAATGTTAAAAAAAATTATAAATACATGCACGACTAAGTTATATATATTCATGTTTATTTTGATAATATATAATTAAATTTTAAAATAAGAGTCCTTGAAAAGTTAATTACATTTTAATTCAGAAATAAATATATATTAAATCGATTATTACTTAATTGACAGATAATATATGTTAGTGGTCAAAATATTCATAGTTTGTGTTATCTACACCTACAATACTTTAAAAATAAATAAATAAATAACTTTGTTATTGGTGTATTAAATAAAACTTGTCATGCTAAACACCAAATAATGAACCTTCTCCTTCCTTCTTTTCCAAAATTTAATTCCAATAATCTAGGATCAATATAATAATTCAAATAGGAGACAAATAAATACATAAAAAAGAAATAAATAAAAAAAAATGAAGTGGCAATTCTAAAGTGGAAGACGATATATCACGAAACGAGAAACTGATTGGTGGGCCTTGAAACTCTTCGCCTTTTTGGGATATAAAAATGGGCCTTTCCACCCACCATTTCCTCCACATCCAACACCCTCTCTTCAAACTCAAAAAAAAAAAAAAAAAAAAAAAATTATAAATCTATAATTCTCCAAAAATAATACAAAAATGGAAACAGAGCGGCGAGAGGGAAGCCAAGAGGCAGAGCATGCGGCGGCGGAGACGGCGGTGCAATCGAGGTTCCGTCGTATCTGCGTGTTCTGCGGCAGCAGCTCCGGCAAGAATCCGAGCTATCAAATTGCCGCCATTCAACTCGGAAAGCAACTGGTACTTCAATTTTTCTTTTTCTTTAATTCTTCAAAATTCTGAAAGAATCAGAGAGGGAAAAAAATGGCGATTGATTAATCGTCGCTCTGAATTTCGATCATAAATCGATTAACAAAAGAAAATGGAAGAATTTAATTTGGAATTGTTTCTGATAAATGAAAAATTGAAAACGCAGGTTGAAAGGAACATTGACCTTGTTTATGGCGGAGGAAGCATTGGGCTTATGGGCTTAGTTTCTCAAGCCGTGTACGATGGCGGACGCCACGTGTTAGGGTATAATTGGCTCTCTCTCTCTCTCTCTCCTCTTCTCTCTTTCTCTCTCTTATTTTTATCCAATTTGGGTTTGTTTTGTTGCAGAGTAATTCCAAAATCTCTCATGCCAAGAGAGGTAATTTTTCTTTTTTCTTTTTTCTTTTTTAAATAAAAGAAAATTGTATTTATTTATTTATTTTTGGTCATTAAGATTTTTTAATTTTTCAGATCACTGGAGAGACAATTGGGGAAGTAAGAGCCGTATCTGGAATGCATCAACGCAAAGCTGAAATGGCTCGTCAAGCTGATGCATTTATTGCCTTGCCTGGTACTTCAACTTCTTACTATTTTCATTTTCGCCCCTTTTTTCTTTCCTTTTTACAAAACTTGAACTGCCCGAAGGAAATTATTTAACTTTCTTTTTTATTGCCAGGTGGCTACGGAACATTGGAAGAACTATTGGAAGTCATAACTTGGGCTCAATTGGGCATCCACGAAAAACCGGTACAAATAAATAAATAATTAAAAGCTAAATATCATAAATTAAAGCTTTTAGTTTTAATTAAAATGAATAATAAATAAAAATTACAGGTAGGGTTGCTGAACGTGGATGGGTACTACAACTCACTATTGTCATTCATAGACAAAGCAGTTGACGAAGGTTTCGTGTCACCAGCTGCCCGTAGCATTATAGTTTCTGCCCAAACTGCCCATGAGCTCATAACCAAGCTAGAGGTACAATCCATTCATCTTCCCTAAAACAAATGCTAAATTTAAAAGTTTACCTCTTTATTTCACGAATACCTCTGGTTTTCAAAAATTGTAACACTACTCTTTGACGTTTTATAAATATTTTTTTTTTAAAAAAATCATTTTTAGTTCCCAAACTTTCATAAAAGTAACAATTTAGTCTCTAAACTTTTATAAAAGTAATGATTTAGTCTCTGAACTTTCAATTTTGTAACAATTTAGTCCTTGTATTTTAAAATTTATAAGAATTTAGTTCCTAATGTAGAAATTAATGTTACGATTTAATGACATTTCTTGCATAAATAAATCAACAAACTAATTAAAGACTCAATATTTTTATAAAATACGAAATCCACATCATAAAATAATAAGAATTGACATCAAATTTTGATAAATTTGTTTAGGTTAGGGACTAAATTGTTATAATCTAAAAGTACAAGGACTAAATTGTTACATACTAAAGTTTAGGGACTAAATTGTTATAAAATTGAAAGTATAGAAACTAAATCGTTACAAATCAAAGTTTATGGACTAAATTATTATTTTCATGAAAGTTAGAGATCAAAATTGTTTTCTTAACCTATTTTATAATTATTACTAAAGTAAGAATTCATTAAAATTTTAAATGGAAATTGAGATATGGAGGAGGTGCAACGATTTTAGATGAAAATAAAACATAAAATAGTGTGACAATGACCTATAACACATATAGTAATGATATGAGATAATGTAATAATTTTTAAATTTTTATTTTTATCTCAAGTCATTGTCACATCTATTAATTTAAATAGTAATAAATTCTTAAACATTATTAAGAAGTCAATGATAACAAATAAATTTTGGAGAGTAAAGATTGTTTTTTTTTTTAAAAAAAAAAAAAAAAAAAGGAAGAAAGTTTATGGGAATTTTTTGTAATTTAATCGGAGAAATTGTACTTCCATTAAGATTCTTCCACGTGTCTCTGAGCGTCCAACTCAATCATGTAACCAGAGCCGTCAATTTGCATGATCAGGAGTATGTCCCAAAGCATTCCGGCGTGGCATCAAAGCTGAGCTGGGAAATGGAACAACAACTCGGATATACAGCAAAGTCAGACATTGCTCGTTGACCTTAAAAGCAACCACGTGTATAGATTAATCACCGTTAGATTGAATTTGATCAGAGATTGGTTTGTAATTTTTGTAATGTTTTTTTCTTTTCCTCTCCGATTGTTTCATCCAATAGGAAGCTGACCAGGTCAACACTCAATTGTGTAAGCGATTATATAGTAGCTTTTTTCCACGTCGGTGATAATATTAATTAATAACTATATATATATATATATATTATTTATATATTATAGTATTGTATATTTCACATTGACTGTTCAATTGAATTGATGGGTCGTTGAATGTACCTTTCGATTTTTTTTAAAATAAAAAAGAAAAAAAAAAAGGGAAAAGAAAAAGAGATTGATAATGATAGAGATAAGTACTGAGACATAAAGCAAAGAATTAGTGGAATTTGTTTATTAATTTAATTAAGTTTAATCATGTCTGTTACTTGATTTGACTAAAAATCCAGTTTTATTTGTTCTTATTTTTTATTTTTGCAACCCATTCAAAAGGTTAACTTCTACAAGACTCTATAATCTTGTCTTGTGAAATTTTTTCTACTAATAAATGATATATATAGTAATCATTTCATTGGAGTGCAAAGCCGTAGCGGAACCAAAAATTTTATACAGAAGACACTATCTATATAGATTTAATTAAAAAAATTTATAAATGAATATAAAAATATTCATAAGTTCATATATTAACTAATTTATTATATTACAATCGTCCTCTACAAATTTTCATGTTTTGAAATTGATTCGGACTCTTCACTTACTTCTGGTTTGAATAGATAACAACATAAACAAAATGCAACATGTTTTAAAATGTTATATTCTAACTAATTAGAATATTTACTTAACCAAATTATATCAAATCGTCTAGACTTTGTATTAAAATTCTTAAGTGGTAAAATATGATTTCGAGATTGACAAGGACCTTTTAGAAAATATGTTATATGAACTTGAACTCGAATATTGTAATTATAATCATAAATTTTGGTTATTAGATCAAGATGTAGGATGTGCAGATAGTTTTTCTAAATTGATTTTTGTATAAGATTGATCAGAATCCAAAACATTTTTCTTCTTTGAAGATGATACCTCTACCGTCTCTATTGTTGTTGTTTTTTTTTATAATATCTCTCCATATTAATTTTGAATTAACTTTAAAAAAGTATTAATAATAAGAATATTACATTCCATTATATAGATTTAAAGGCATAAAAATTTAAAGTCTAAGAATATTTTAAAATTTACTTGTCAAGTTTGTATATCTAAACAATTGTCAGCAAATAATCCTCTTGCTTGGACTATGAAATTAATTTTAAAAACTTATATTAGTAAATGTGAAAATGTAAAAATAACATGAAAACAAACAAAAATATATAAAATGTGAATATAAAATTATATGCACAAAATGAACAATATCTTTTTAATCTAATGTTCTTGAGATTGAAAAGTGAATTTCGAAAGGAAGGAAAAAGATCTATAAACTATTCAGTCTTGTTGTTGATAAAAAAAATATTTGATTATTTATTAAAAAAATGACACATTATAATATTCTAAATGTCACGTTGTTTATTAAAAATCTACACATTATTATATTCTAAATGTTTGACCTACTTTTCTTTATTTACATGAGTTGGATTTTAAAAGACCATTAAGATAAAAAATTTGGATAATAACTCATACAAAAGTTCGAAATAAAATGTTGCAAGTAGGAAAAAACCGAGTATTATTTTATATTTTATATTAAAAATATAAAAGATGGATAAATTGAGGGGGTACGTGTCCCTCTGGCTTCTATGCAGCCCCGCTCATGAGTGCAAGTTGATTTTGAGCGAAATCAACTACACGGGTGGTAGATCAGATAATATAGTTTACATTATGGGTGTAGTTGGTTGGAGTCGAATTTCTGATTAAATCGTTACCGAAACAATTATGGTCGGTTTAGTAAATATTCAAATATATTTTGATGGTTGAGTGGTGTAAATGGATTGTCGATTAGTCAGTTTTATTCTTTTATTTTTTTTTAAAAAAAATGTTCATTCGGACTTTTTCCAAATTGACGCAGATTGATGAGCCCTCCTCTTTTTCGATTGACTGCATTTGATTTGATTTTTCAATTTATCGTGTTCATCCATAATTTATGGTGACTATAATATATATTATATATATTGTTTTAACAATAATTAACTGTACTTGAAAATCATTTGGAAGTTGTTTTCAAACTTCAGGCACAATTAAAAGTCATATTCAAACTTTGATGATGCTAGAACAAAATATTACTTAAAAATAATAAAGTAAGTGACTCTTATGGAATTGTTCACCAATATGTAATTTAACCAATGAGTTTTATAATTATACTTAATCAAAACTGAAAGTTTAGAAATCGAAGTAGGACATTAATTCAAAAATTACATTCATATAAATAAAATTTAAATGCATTTATAAAATAATATTAAGATTCAGTAATGTTTATTACAACAATTTAAACTGATTTTTTCCACTAATATATGGGTCACTACAAAAGTAAAAAATGAAAAAATAAAAACAAAAATATTTTCCAAATGAAAAAATAAAAACAAAAATATTTTCCTTACTAGAGACATTTGGGACAAGTATTATCCTAAGATTATAATAACCACATTTTATTATAAATACTATTTTGTAGTCTCTAATTAGCTACATTTAACACTATTTCAAAACTCCAATTTGCTACAATATTTACTATTTGTTACAGTTATTACTATTTTACATTCATCATTTTTTTAATCTTTACTAAAGTATTTACTATTTCATTCTTAAACTAAAATAATCTATAGCTCAAACACATTATTTATAACTCAAATTAAAATAATTTACACCCCAAACACAAACTATTGTAATCCAATATTATAATCCAACTATAATAATCTATGACTATAATAACCAACTTCTTGCTCCCAATATCTTTTAGAGTGGACATATATATGCATATTTTTTTCAGAAATTTTAGTTTGGTATAAAGTGTGGAGCTACACAGTGACATAATTATATTATTGGGTTACTCCATTAATGGGCCAATTAAAGTGGCTTATGATTGATTAAGAGGTTCAACCTTGTTGAAGGTGGATTGTATAATATTTGGCAAACATTAGTTTATAAAAAATATTTAGGTGCGTCCTAAATAACAATTTATTTTACAACGAACTCAAGTATTACTCAATTTATTAGAAACATATGTTATATTGATATTCTCCAATATGCTAAAATTTATACAATCTCATATTTATTTTCTGTTTGACATAGATATAAATTAACTGATTTATTATATATAAATTTAAATTTTATGTATAATATCTCTTTGTGTTTAATGAATCTATTAAGTTTAAAAATTTTGAAAAGTCCAGATACAAAATTTACAGTTTCAAAAATTCAAAAGACAAAATAAATACAAATCTCTATGTTTATTTAACAAATCTCAAAGTCTTTCTTCCTATGGATTGGAAATCACTCAAACTCTAACCTCACTTCTCTCACTTTCCTTATAATTTAACATGTAAGAGGAAGATTTAAAGTTGAAATATTATTTTGGTTGTCAGTATTTTGACTTTCATTTCATTCTAGTCATACGAATATAATCTTTACCAAAATTAGTTTAATAATAATAATAATTTCAGGAAGGAAAAATATATTACATGAATGTGTTTAAAAATTTTACAGAAAGAAGACAAATCAATTGATTTTGGAGAAAATTAAAATAAATAAATGGGACATTTTTAAATATAAAAAAATATTTAAAAATATTTACAGTTTACAGTAAAAAGTTCAAAAAATACAAGTGTATTTTTAAATATTTTAGAAAACGAATGTAACAAACTATGGTTAGACAATTAAATGAGATATATTAAATTAAGTATAGTTTAAGATATATCAAATTATTTTTTTCCTATTAATATTAGCCACATAATTATTTTCTTAAAAAAAAAGTTACCCTTCAACAATTTTTTTTTTAATTCAACATTTCTTCTTCTTCTTCTTTTTTTTTTTTGGTTAAAGTGTCAAGTCATGTATCACTATCATGTCACTAGTTGTGCCATGTGTTAATTTATGGATTTTCTTTAGTTTAAAAAATATGTAGAGTAAAGATTCAAACCTTTAATCTCTTAGTTGAGGTTATAACGGTTTTACTATGTTCAAATTTACAATAAGTTGATGGTATTGAATAGAGGTATACATGGGTTGGGTTGTCGGATTTTTTTAATTATATCTTTTATTAACTTAAAATACTTAAATGTGTCTACAACACATACTAATAACTAAAATTTCATAAAACTTAAATGTTAAATATCAAAATCCAAGATATCTATTACAAGTTTCATACAAACATCATAAATATATATATATTAATTATAATATTTATAAGTTATAATATATATATATATAATATTAGAAATTCGGGTTGGGATGGGTCAACCCAAAATTTTAAAAGTGTAACCTGGACTCAACCCAATCTGAAAAAAAAAAAAAAAAAAATCAACCCAATCCAACCTAAAATTAAAACTAACCCAACCCAATTTTTATTGGGTAGTTCGAGTTGTTCAGATTGTCGGATCATTGAATACCTCTAATATTGGATAAAGTATTTTCTCTTTAAACTTCCTTTATACATAACATTATTCTCATTTGATTTATTGTTTTAGGCAATTTAAGATAAATTTAGGGCTATCTTCTTAAACTATAAATTGTATGTATTTGCTAATCTAAGAATATAATTCTATTCAGTTAAAGTAATATAAAATGAATCAAAAGGTCAGTAATTCAAATAATAATCCCATCTGTCATTAAACTTTTAAAAAATCAATTTATACTGGTAGTATCAATTAAACCTCTAAATATTAGTTTTCAATAATGACGAGTGACGTTTTTTTATAAATAATACAAATATTATAAATTAATAAACTAGGATAAATTATCTAATGAAACCAATCATCTCATTTTTATTTATAGATCATCATCATAACCTATTGTTCTTTTTATAGGAAGATGTGATTGAACTAAATTGATCTATAATAATTGTTATGGGTGATCTTGGACCAAAGGCTATAGTTGGCATTTAGGAACACAAAGATCTCAAGAAGAAGCATGATACGAGCCAAAAGTGGAAACTGAAGACTAAGATGGACGAAGGAAAACAGGGTTGACTTGGGCTTAGCCCATGCCAGAGTGCTCAGCCTCGGACCGGTTGAGGCCAAACCTTGCCAAATATGGCCCAAATAAAATGCTCAATCAAGACCAACCCAATCCGAACATAAAATTGGGCCTGCATCTTGGTCCAGTAGGTCATCAAATTATCCTAAAACGATTCAGAAACTCTAGAGAACAACATAGGTCAACTTTCCCTATAAATACACCCCTTATATCTCCATATGAGGTATCTTAAATGATAACTTGTATTTATACAAGTTATTCTCTCTTAAAGTTAGAATATTTAGAAGTAATTGAGGTGTAACGCGTTGAAATCATAAGAACATGATGGGGAAATTCTTTCTAATTGTTCAATGGTTTCAAATAGGAGGCTTAATAAAATATGCGTCACCAATCAATTGAATCTGCAGGAATATAGATGGAAATGAATAAAAGAAGGTATGCGCTAAAACCAACACAAGCCATGCGATGAGGATGCCCTGCATTGAGATCAAAAAGTAGTCATGCGGTTGAAAACAAAGCATGCAATAGGGCGAGGAAAGAGACAAAAGTAAGAGCCCGACACATCTGAAGGAGACCACTAACAACTGTAAGAACGGACACGTACATTCTCTGTCATGCGCCTGCCACTGTCCTGTGTGGCAGAAGTGGTCCTACGCAAGCTCTATATATAAACCTCAACAATGGAGGAATAAAAGGGGACCGAGGAATTCTACCCGAAAAGGGATTAAGGAGTTCTACCCAAGAGAGAGATCCAAAAATTTACCCGAGAGGGGAGAACAGGAGGCAGACATCCAAAAATACACATTTTATCGAAAGAAGGAATTTTACTCGAAAGGAAAATTCCACCTTCCACTGTCGCTGAAGGAGATAGCTCGAAAGAGGATCTTCTCCAACATACCATTATCCATCACAAAGCACAATTCAACATCCATCTCAAAACCATTGAGGAGCACAAAAGAGTCCCCGATGTTCATCATATCATTTATTCACCCCCTTCCTCTATCTCTTTATCATTTTGCTTTTATGTCCATTTACATTCTATCCATCTACATTGTAACGACTCCTTCCTATCTGGATACTTATACATGATTTCATCTTCATCCTCTTGTTCTACCACTTTTAAGTATTTTTCCATGAATCACTAACTCAATAATGAGTTAGGATCAGTTAATCATTATTCTGGTGAGCTCAATGACAAGTGAAAGTTCATTTGATTTAGTGTGAACATATTTAATTGCTTGCATTCATTTGGCCAATCGGTGTAAGTAGAAATAATTAACTACTCGAGAGAGTAAGTGATTGTAGATCTCACAAAATCAAATAAGTGATGTACTTCACTTGATAGAGCAGGGAAATGCATCCTTACGTTCCAAGGTAACCTACACATTCATCATGGAGATATGATCTTTGTGGCTAACTCACCGAGAGGTAGAGACATATAGGTTATGAACATAAACACTAGCTTGCTATAAGATTCAAAGGTTTAAGGATTGTTTGTCCCAACTCCATTTTCTCACTCGTTTCTTCCTCAATTTACTTCTGTGCCTTGTGTCCACTTTCACACATCCATCATTCCATTTTATTTGCTTTCTTTGTTTTACACATTTCACAACACTTATACCATCTTGATAGATTCTTCCCTACATTCATAACTAGAAAACAAATAATTAAGTTAGTTTATCTTTTACATACCATTCCCATTTATCTTTTACATACCATTCCCGTGGTCGACCTCGGTCCTCACCGAGACTACCTTCTAGTTGGTTTATACTTGGCCTGATTATAAGTAAAACTTGTGCAAATTTATTATAATATTTTTTTATTATGCTTATAGCACACAACAACCACATAATAATACGACATTAAACTTCTGACTTATTCTCCATTCTATAATTCTCTTACTGACTCAAGCATTAGAGCCATTTTTCTTTGTTTTGAAGGTTCTCTCTTCTCTAAATTACAAACAATTTACATACGCTTACAAAACATGAGTAAGGGAGACGAGAGTTGGATCAATGTAGTGTAAGCTGTGACGAGGAGTCTGGCCTGAAGTCAAGATGACCTTGGCCAAGGAGACCAAGCTGAAGCAAATAGCAAAGGCCAGGATTACCAACTCCGAGACCAAGGAGACCAAGTTGAAGTAAAGAGTAAAGGTTGGGGCAACCAATGCTAAGGCGAATGAGCCCAAGTTAAAGTGAAGAGCAGAGGCCGAGGCCTAGGAGACCAAGTTGAAACAAAAAACCAAGGTTGAGGTTTAGGCTCAAAATTGTTAATGGAATGTGAATTTGCGATCAAAACTTTATAGGGGGTGATCGAGGGCGACCATAACTGCATCAAGGTAAATTATTTTCACCATCCATATGCGTCGAAATACACCATACACACTGTGGAAAGTAGTCGAGGTCGAGGCCGACCTTATGCACACCAGTCCCATCCTAACGTTTAGGAGGTTGTGAGTGTTGGGGTTTTTTCCCCTAAAACTCGTATATAGAAAATGTAAACAATTGACTATCATCAATAAAAAGTTATTGATGTTATTTCAATAAGTGTTATTGATTGTATTGTATTTGTTTTGTCTTAATAACCCTAAATTCAATAAACTAACATCCTAGGACGTCTTATGAGTTATGAATTGTATGTGGAGACATACGGGGATCAATGTTTAAGATACAGTCTAAAGGGTCTATAGTATAGAGATAAAATTGGGCACCTTATCCTAGTGACACTATGGATACAACCCATTTTGTACTTGATCGCAACGATCCAATGCATTCACGTAGGTGACATACAAGTGGAGGTATCCTATGCGATGAGTTTTCATAAGACTGGACCGCGAAATAATAACCACTAGATGTAACTTCATTGACTAGTTAGGTTTCTATTTAAATAGGATGACTTAAGCAACTTAGTCTTAATCCTGAGTGTATTATGAACTCCTGTCCATAAGGGATTATCCTTTGATTTGTATGGGTGAGAGTGGTCAGTTCGTCAACTCAATATGCCTACAATTTTAGGGAGTTGAGGGTAATAATACAAGATGAATTTCACTCATTCCCAACTTTAGGATAAGTAGATGAGTGTTTCCTTAAGTGGTATCTTCGAGACTTGAACAAAGGGTCATATTCTCTCTTTGACACGAGAGAGATTTTTGTTTAATGGTTGGACAAAAAATAAGTGTTCATTGAAGGAGTAGTGGTACTTATGGATATAGAAGTAACACAGGATAAAAAGGTAATTTTGACCTAGGTGATGTTAGAAACACTCGTGAAGCACTAAATTGTTGTTATTGGTCTATATCCATGGACACAGAAATATATCTGCAATGAGAATAGTGCAGTTGTGGGTTTTTAGTAGAGTGTACCCATAGTTAATGAGTACTGATTAATGAGTTTAGCCAATTAATCTCATATCGTTGGAGCTTCTAATCTATAGGTCCATTAGGTCTCATTCCTAACTCGTAAAGGGTATTGAGGTAAATATGTCTTGAATAGAGTTTGAAATGTTCAAATTCACTTAGGGAACTAGTATAATGTATCAATATATTAAAATATAAAGTTTATATTTGAATTAAACTTTATAATATAAATTTAATTTTGAATATGATTCAAAATTAATTTGTGAGATAATTAAATATTTGAAGGAGTTCAAATATTAACTTAATATGAATTGGATTCATATTAAAACTATAGGTTAAAATTAATGCGTATTAGATGCACATTAAAACTATAGGTTATGAGAGAAATACAGTTGAATATGATTCAAATGTAGGTTGAATTAAATATGTGATATTTAATTTAGTAATCAATTAGTTGGAAGATTAATTAATTAATTTGTTTTATTTATTTTAAATCAATTTGATTTAATTAAATTAATCAAATTAAAACTATAGGTTATGCGAGAGATGATCATTTAAATATGATTTAAATGAAACTATTAATTAAATTAGATTTAATTAATAATCTACTTAATTATTAATTGTTTAATTAATTGATTAATTTAATTATTTATTTTTTTAATTAGATAAATTTAAAAGATAATTTCCACTTATGGGAGTTATAAAAAAAACATGGAATACTTCCTGCGTTTAACTCTCTTCTGCAGTCTCACACGTCTAAATAGACCTAAAGATGAGGGATGGAAAAGGGATGAGATCATAAATTGATTACAAAAAAACTCTCTCTAAAATTCTCTCAAGAAAAATCACACTATTCTTGTGATTTTCTTTTTCTAATTTGAGATTGGTTCCCACAAACCAATAGCCCCGATTTCTCAGAGAATATGGATATTCCCAAGTGGTGGTGTTTTTGGATTCCATCCCAACAAGAATTGATTTTTTCTTCTGAGTCATCAATGAGTGTATGTGGCATTTTTCATTCCCGGTAAAATTAAATTCCTAAAAGGTAAAGCATGTTTAATCTAATTTATACAGTAGGTTGTACAGTAGGTTAAGGTTTTTTATATCTCTGTTTTATTCTGATTGTGTTTGCCAGTGTACTGGTATTTTGGATTCCAAGTTAATTTCAAGCCGGGTCTTGGTTCTTCCGCTGCGTTAGGGCTTTTATCCTGCAATTGGTATTAGAGCAGCTCGTATGATTCATTTTGAAATTTCAAAATTTGCACTGGTTTGGTGGGTTGAATTGCATTCTGGAATGTGGTTGGTGAATGAATGTTTACGGTATAATTTGGCTTTAGATTTACATATTTTTTATTTGATCAATTTGTAAAGATCCTTGTATTTTTTGGCGTTTTATCATGTAATTCGAGTTTTTTGTAAGTTTGTGTCCAGAATTAGGGTTTTTTACGATTGAGATCGAGACCAATTTTGGCCAAAACGGAAAAATAGCCGTAAATCGGCCTAAATCCGTTTCTAGACATCGCAGCGTTGCAACATTGCTTCTCAGCATTACAATGCTGATGCGATTTCCTGAGCATTAGCGAAACATGTTTGGTTCGGCTGCGGTCCAAGATGATCTGGTCCTGTTTGGGTGGTTCAAGGTGATTAGGTTCGATTTTGTGCTGGGTTGACTTGGTTCACAATTTTGGGGTCTGATTTGAAGTGGTTCAGTCGGGTCGGGTTGCTCTAGTTCAATTCTAGAGTGACAGAAGATGTTTTTTAGGATAAATTTTGCAAAACTAATATAATTTATTACTTTATTTTATCCTAAGGGCCAAATAACCGGTTCATTTGCTGTTTAAATGCTTTATGGATATTATTTAGATAAATCTCACCATAGGTTAAGTATGTTCATGCATTTTAATATATTATAAGAGTGATAGTGTATGGTATTAATGCATGATATATGATTTCATTAGTTATTTAATGTATTTTTGTTATGTTAAATATATAAAATTGGAAAAGCATGATACATGACATTACTTAGGTCAATATAAAGAGTTATATTTATTACTATCTTGTGTATGCTTGTTTGATGTTCATGAATTGATTGATGTAAGTGTTACATTAATAAACCTGAAAATCAATTTGTATTGAGCATGACACATCCATAGAATAATATAATTGTTATATTAAAATCATGAAATTCATGTAATATGGTTTCTAATTAATTAGAATTTGATTCTTAATTAATGAAATCATAGAAAGCATGATCATAGGACTAATAATTAATTTTGTAATAGTTATAAAATTAATATTTAGTAAACGTCAACCTATATTAAAGAGTTGCATGCAAACTTAGAATCTTAGGGAATTGGAATTAATTTTAAAATGTTTAAAATTAGTTTGATCTTAGATCATATTAATTCTAATAAGATTAGAATTAAGTCACATTTTTTTAATAGATTTAAAATATGAATGAGTATGACAAACATGGCTTTAGGTTATAAGGGAACTCTATCGATTAAGTTCTGTCTAGACTGGGGGTACTTAGGATGATGGTTTACGGAACACCTCCTACCTGGGAGCTGACCCGGAACTTGAGTTGAATTAACCTTACTCCTGCTAGCATGCAATATCATTAGGTTAATTAAATGGTTTAATTCACTTAGAACATTAGAGTAAAGACCTTACTGTAAGAGTTATAATAGACATAAACTTAAATAGATTCATTAGTTGGAATTTAATTAAGTATAATAAAACCTTAAACCGGTAGAACATTTTAGTGAGAGAAAAAAATAGTATACATGATATATCAATTTGTAGCTCCCATGTCCCTAAGAATTCACATTGTGAGATCCATGCTCGGCTTTGTGTCGCCCTGGGTGCGGTCTCCCTTCGAAAAGTATTTACATGGGTCAATACCAAGGAGAATAGGGAAAGTGTTCAAAGTAGGTGGGAGAAAGATGCATGTCAACATATCCTACAGTCTCCTCCATTAGGTTGCACCGTGAGATTCCTATGATCTACCTGTGTGTCATCTTGGAGCGACCACCCCTTCAGAGGGTCTGATCATAGGATTCGGAACAACGCCAACTCCAGTAATGGATAGGGTTTCTTAGTTAATCTTCAGAAGTTGTTTTCCCTCACGGTAGCTTGTTAAAGTGTACCTCTGGGATCCTAAAATGATAGGGTCATACTTACAGGATGAATTAAACTAGTTAATGAATCCTTGGCTAAAAAAATGATAGTTAAGAACGATAGGAATAAGAGTTATTCTGGTATTAGTGATTAGCTCAGATTATCTTAATTCAGAGGAGGGTAGCTGACCACCATTTGGGGGCTGTTGCTCTAAACCTGTGAAGTATCGTTGTAAAAACTAAATCAGTAGTTTAATTAGGGTTTTTTTAATTGTTTGTTTTTGCTAAATTGATTGGATGCTTAACCATATCCTCAACCATAACTAATACAGTTAATTATTTGTTACTCTTTTCAGCATGTCTTCCTCAACCATATCCTTGTTAAAGAACAAAAAATTAATCGATGAAAACTATGCAACGTGGAAATTTAACTTGAATACGATTCTATTTATAGATGATTTACGATACGTCTTAACGGAGGAGTATCCTTCAATCCGTACTTAAAATCCATCCCAAGCGACAAGGGATGCTTATGATTGCTGGACAAAGGCCAATGACAAGGCCCAAATCTATATCTTGATAAGTCTGTCTGACATTCTTACCAAGAAACACGAGGCCATTATCACCATACGTGAGATCATGACGTCTCTCCAAGAGAAGTTTGGGCAACCATCCTCTCAGATTCAACACGAGGCCCTCAAGTACGTTTATAACATTTGAATGAAGGAAGACCAACCAATGAGAGAACATGTTCTTGACCCGATGGTCCATTTCAATGTAACTAAGATGAACAATGTGGTAATTGACGAGCAAAGTCAGGTGTCCTTTATTCTGGAATCTCTTCCAAAGAGTTTCCTCCAGTTCCACAGTAATGTGGTTATGGATAAAATAGAGTACACCATAACTACCCTCCTAAATGAGTTACAGACTCAACAGTCTCTTATGAAAAGTAAGGGACCGGTAGAAAGAGAGAAAAATGTTGCCCATTCCAAAAAGTTCCATAAGGGTTCATCTTCTAGAACTAAGTTTGTTCCCTCATCGTCTGGTTCTAAGAATATCCAGAAGAAGAAAGGAAGGAAGGGGAAGGCTCCTGTTGTTGGGAAAGGCAAGGGCAAGGCAAGGTGGCCGACAAGAGTAAATGCTTCCACTACAATGTGAATGGTCATTGGAAATCCAATTGCCCCAAGTACCTCACTGAGAAGAAGAAAGAAAAAGAAGGTAAATATGATTTACTGGAACTAGAAACTTGTTTAGTGAAAAATGACCATAATGCCTGAATACTTGATTTGGGAGCCACTGATCATTTTTGTTCTTCTTTACAGGAAATTAGTTCCTTTTAGTAGCTCGAGGAGGGTGAAATGATGCTCAAGGTTGGAAGGGGAAATGCCATTTCAGCTCGTGTAATGGGAGCTATGAAGTTGTTTTTTTTAAATAGATATTTATTTTTAGAAAACTTATATATTGTTCTTAAAATTAAAAGGAACCTTGTATCTATTTTATATTTAATTGAACAGATGTACTCAATTTTCTTTCTATTAATGAAGCGTTCATTATGAAAAATAGTGTACTTATTTGTTCAGCTAAATTAGAAAACAACTTGTATGTGTTCAAGCCAACTAAAGCAAAGACAATGTTAAATCATGAGATGTTTAAAACTTCTAACAGTCAAACAAAAAGGCAAATAATTTCTCTAAGTAACAATAATACTCATCTTTGGCATTTGAGATTAGATCACATAAATCTCGATAGGATTGGGAGATTGGTAAAGAATGGACTTCTAAGCAAGTTAAGATGATTCATTACCTCCATATGAATCTTGTCTTGAGGGAAAGATGACTAACAAACCTTTTAATGGAAAAGGTTATAGAGCCAAAGAACTCTTAGAGTTCATACATTTGTATTTCTATGGTCCAATGAGTGTATCAATATTTTATCTCTTTTATAGATGATTATTCGAGGTATGGTTACTTATACCTGATAGAACATAAGTCTGAATCTCTTGAAAAGTTCGAGGTATATAAAGTTGAAGTCGAAAAGCTGTTAGGAAAAATGATTAAAATACTTCGATCTGATCGAGGTGGAGAGTACATGGATTTAAAATTCCAGAACTATATGATAGAACATGGAATCCAATCTCAGCTCTCAGCACCTAGTACACCTTAGCAGAACAGTGTATCAAAAAGGAGAAATAGTATCTTCTTAGACATGGTACGTTCTATGATAAGCTATGCTCAATGGCCTAGCTCGTTTTGGGGGTATACAGTAGAGACTGCAGTTCACATCTTGAACAATGTTCCATCGAAGAGTGTTTCTGAAATACCTTTCGAGTTATAAAGGGAGCATAAACCTAGTTTACGCTACTTTGGTATCTGAGGTTGTCTTGCACATGTGCTAGTGACAAATTCTAAGAAATTAGAACCTTGTTCAAGATTATTCCAATTTGTTGGCTGCCCTAAGGAAAGGAAAGGTGGTCTTTTCTACGACCCACAAGAAACAAGGTGTTTGTTTTGACAAACGTTACATTCTTGGAGGAAGACTACATGGGATATCATAAACCACGGAGCAAATTAGAATTAAATGAAGCTACTAAAGAGTTAGCAAGAGTTATTGATGAAGTTGGTTCTTCATTAAAAGTTAATGAAGAAGCTAGCACTTTAGGTTAGTTTCGTCCTACTCAATCATACGAGTGCCTTGATGTAGTGGGAGGGTTGTATCATAACCTAATCGTTACTTTGGCTTAACTAAAACTCAAGTTTTCATACCAGACGATGGGGTTGAGGATCCATTGTTCTATAAGCAAGCAATGAATGACAAAGACAAGGATCAATGGGCCAAAGCCATGAACCTTGAAATGGAGTCTATTAACTTCAATTCAATATGAGAACTTGTAGATCTACCTAAAGGTGTTAAACCCATAGGATGTAAAGGATCTATAAGAGAAAGAGAGATGTAGCTGGAAAGGAACAGATATTCAAAGCTAAACTTGTAGTAAAAGGTTATACCTAGAGGGAACGGGTTGAATATGAGAAAAAATTTTCCCCTGTTGCTATACTTAAGTCTATAAAAATTCTCGTCCTTAGCCACATATTACAACTATGAAATATGGCAAATGGTATTCAAGACTTCTTTTCTGAATGACAATTTTAAAGAGAGCATCTTTATGTCTCAGCCCGAGGGGTTCAGAGTAAAAAGTTTGTAAGTAATCGATCCATTTATGGGCTGAAGCAGGCATCCAGATCTTTTGGTTTTGACTAAAACGTTGATGAACCTTGTGTCTACAAGAAAATCATTAACGGTAATGTAGCTTTCTTGGTACTTTATGTGGACGATATTCTACTCATTGAAAATGATGTAGGGTAACTTACTGATGTTAAAAATTGACTAGTAGCCGAATTCCAAATGAAGAATTTGGAAAAGGCGCAATATAGTTTTGGGATCCAAATCATTAGGCATTGTAAGAACAGAACACTTGCTCTGTCTTAAGCAACTTATATCGAAAAAATGTTGGCTCGATATTCAACGCAGAACTCTAAGAAGGGTTTAATACCTTTCAGACATGGAGTTTAATTGTCTAAGGAACAGTATCCTAAGACACCTCAAGAAGTTGAGGATATAAGACGTATTCTCTACGCCTCAACTGTGGGCAGCTTAATGTATGCTATGCTCTGCACTAGGACAGACATTTATTATGCAGTGGGAATAGTTAGTAGGTACCAGTCATGTAAGCTCTCAAACTCTTTCTTCTAACTATAGGAAGTACTGATACTCAGGAAGAATTTCTAAGTGTTGAGATCCTATGGTTGAACTTCGGGCAAAATGTTGGAGATTAGTAGTGAAAATAAGAGTTGAAGAAGTTTGACGAAGTGTTCAAACTATACTATGAACATGAGTTGGCCTAAGAGTAAAGGATGAAAAAAATTAGATAAGTGTTGGGGGACAAGGTGAGTTGAACGCATAGTTTATATAGAAAGTGAAGAATTAACTAAGTACTAAGAATATAAAGAAGTAAGGGCTTAACTTTGAGTGAGTTATTCTTAAGTTAGACGCGTAATTGAGGTTGAGGGAGCCATGGACGCATACTTGGACAAGGAAGGCTCACTTGGGCGCATATTAGGGCAAGATGGAACATTTTGGACTCATAGTTATTTTGAGATGTCTATGGCTAGGTGAACACATAAAGGAAGAAATGGATTAGGTGTTGGACAATCATGCATTGAACTATGCATAGCTAAGTAAGAAAATTAGGGTTGGACGCCTAGTCATAGGGTGGTGAATGCATGAGGAAATCTAAGTTGAGAATTTTGCTAAGTGTTAGACAACATAGGACATTATGATTGGAGTAAAACCCTAAAGACTTAAGGGTTGGACGTGTAATAGGTACCTTGGATGAATAGAAGGGGCGTGTGAGGGTAATTTGGATCAAATGGACACCAAGGTGTGAGATGAATACATAGTTGGGGTTTTGGACGCATATAAGACTTCCAATTGAACAACTTGAATGCATAATAAAGGAACAAATTACGTTGAAAAGTATCAACCTCAAGAGTGATTTTGGATATGTAAGAGGGGGAAGTATGCATTAACTACACTAAGGAACCCTAATAGACGTATACCTTAGAGGAATGAAAGTCTTAGAAGTAAATAGGAAATAAAATATGTATTCAAGGGAGGAAACCATGCTATGGGGAAAAAGAAAAACCAAGGAAAATCATGTGAGGGGAGGTTGAACGCATGATTGAGAACCATGAGCCAAAATAACCTAAGTATGAAAACAAGTTGGTAGCATGAGGGAAACTATGCATCCAATTTGTGCACCTTGCATTGGAGATGGAATTCCTAGGGGGATAAGCTCAAGATAACCATAAAGTGAAGAACGTGGCTTAATCAAATGAAACTTTTGGAGTCTAAGTAGGTGGTGGACGATTGGGAAACAAGGTTGAGCATGCAAAATGTGGGATGGCCACTTCGAAAGGGAAGCATGCATTGGACAATGTAAGGATAAGACACATCAAGTTTGCATGCAAGTAGTTGGTGAAAAAGAGTATTTGTTGGCTCAATATGAAGAAGACACTTAGGTTTCATGTAAGGAGCGCTGGGGTTGATGCCCTAAATCTTGTTGGCTCTTAGTTTGTAATTGTATTGTACAAACATTTTATTTATGTAATAAAATATATGATGTTTTATTTCAAAATTAGTTGCATTAACCACAAACCAATAAATTAACATTCAAGGTTATCTTGTAGCTTAAATGACCTTAATCCTGAGTGAGTGTGAACCCCTGCCTATGCAGACGATCCTTGATTTGTATGGGTGAGAGTGGTCATATCGTAAACTCAACAAACATACCATTTTGGAGATTTGTCTGATTGGGAGCTGGAAACACAACTACACAAGAAGCAATTCACTCCCTCCCCAACGTCAGGGTAAGTATATAAATTACTCCCTTAAGGCTGATTCCGGGGCTTGACCAAAGTGGTGTCATACCCTCTCCTGGCCTGAGAGGGGTTTGATCATAGGTTAACTATGATTTATTGTTTATTAGAGGGACTTGTGGTACTTAAAGAGTTAGATATAACTACAGGGGCAAAATTTAATATAAATGGATTTATATTAATATAGTTTCAATATAATATTTATATGATAAATTAGTTACTCTCTCTCTTTCTCTCTCTCTATATATATATTAAAGTTTTTATTAAAATTAATTTTAATTTTAAAAATAGTTTTAGGGGGAAATTGTAACTCTCTCCCCCTTTTCAACTCCCTTCCCTTTTTTTCCTCTACATCGTGCAGGAATAGCTAACTGGGTGAGTCATTCTTCTTATTCCTAAAGAAAACTTACAAAAGAGTTCTCAAAAAAAAAAAGAAAAAGAAAAATAAAAAGAAAAAGAAAAAGAAAAATAATTCCTGTAGCTTTCCCTTCTCTTGATCATCTCTCTCAATTCCCTCTTCCAAAATAGTCAGATCACACGGTCCTCCTGGATTCTCACCTAGAAAATACAGTGGTTTCCTTCGTGGTGGTGCCCAATTGGAGATTGGGGGTTTTTCACAATGAAAACTAGTCTTCAAAGGTAAGGGTTCTAAAACCCATTTATTTTTTTGTATTTCGTTATTGAGCATGCTGTAAATTCTATTATGAATACATAATTTTATTATTCTTTTGTAAAAATTATGTATTCTTTAAATTTTGGAAATTGGGATGATCAGCTTCTGCTCAAGGACCTTTAATCGGGTTCCTTCACAACCTAGCTGGCAAGAGCAACCTTGCATCCAACAGTGCTCAGGAGATCAAACCCCACGTCCATAGTTGTCTTTGTCGATCCAAAGGCTTAGTTTTGTACCTAAAAGTGTTGGTAAGTTAGGTTTAGGGTTAAAAATATATTCTATGGTTATTTTGACCTTAAACACAGGATTCTAAGTTGATTATTGGATTAATGCAGGCTTGGGATTCAAGAGGAAACAAGGAAACCATGAAACTCGAAAAAACCCTTACTAGTGAACAATGAGTGGTTTATTTTCAAATGTTATGGTTGAAATGATATACATATATGGTATTATATATGTGTGTGTATGATTTGAAAGCCTGGAATGATCTTACTATGTGATTCCTGGAATTTAATTGGAAATCCCTAGGTTCTGGATGATTTACTTGGATATTTGTTTTAAAGTTTGATTTACTGGAAAGTATGATTTGAAGAAAATCAGACATGAGTATTTCCATGAGCAGCGGAAGGATCGTTCTATTATCTTAATGTAATTGTATCCACCACTGGAGAATATGTCTCATTATAATCAATACCAGGTCCTTGTGAAAAAACTTGTTTTACTAGTCTTGCTTTGTATATTGTGACCTCATTATTTTCATTCCTTTTTATCACAAATACTCATTTGTATCTCACGGGGCTAACATCTTCTGGTGTTCAGACTACTGGTCCAAAAATCTGACGTTTTGAAAGTGAGTTTAATTCTGCCTCGATTGCTTCTTTCCACTAAAGCCAATCTTTTCTATGTTGACATTCTTCAACAGATTTTTGTTCAGGATCCTCATTTTCAGATATAATATCAAGAGAAATTTATACGTAGAAATGTTGTCAATAATTACATTAGTTTGATTTCTTCTTTTTCCTGTCATGACATAGTTTATTGAAATCTTATTATTATCTTTAGGTATTTCACCTTCCTTACTAGTCGTGTCGAGGATTTCTTCATGGGTATTTACATTCTCAACCAATTCTTTTTCACTATTAATTCTTTTTCTTTTTCGAGAATTTTTATCTTTAGAACTCATTGGTCTACCACACTTCTGGCATGTTTCAGACTCAATAATAATAACTTGTTGTGTTGGGATATTAATTTTCGATGGAACATTTGCAGTTGGTATATGTGACCTAGTTATTTTCTTTGCATCTATATGTTGGAATATTAAAGAACACATGCACAGCGAAAGGAAGGATCGATAACGTTCTAATTACATAAAAACAAGAATAAGCATGCATAAGGGTTAGAAATTACAACCTTTGTAGAATCCACCACAAACTTCCTCTCCCGAGCTCGATCAACACCACCAATGGCAAATCCTTGCTATTCTTCGATTGAAGAACACGGTTGTGGGACCGTTTTGTTAGTGAAGACAAGGGAAAATCACTTCAATAAAAGGAGAGTAAAGAGATTTTGGTGGAAGAGTTTAGGTCAAAGAAGCATTAGATTTTACAAAATTTAAAAACCAAACTATTTATAGAAAAAATACATGCAAAATCCTATCTTGCATGTCTTCCATCTCAAATTCCACAAGCATGTAAACTTTGGGTGTCAAGCTTGAGAAGTGTCACTTCAAAGTCCACTTAGTTAGTGGGAAAATCCAACAATTGGATTTTTCCACTAACTAATTTTTTATAAAAAATGAAATACAGTTTTTCAAATTTAGAAATTATTTAATTAAAATAATTTCAATTAAATAAGATAAACAAATTTAATATCATGTATTAAATTGTCTTTGACACCCAGCTTTGATTAATCACATTAATCAAGTTTAAAAAACACTTTCATGCTAATGATCAAGTATACTATAAAAAATAATTAATAAATTATTTAAATGTAAATGATATCTCATATAAAACCCAATTTTTCCTAAACCCGAATTTGAACATTTCAAATGCTTACTTCACCTAGTTCTTCAATTTTGCCCGCAGTGAGCTAGCAAGGAGACCCGATGGACCTACAGATCATGGGATCCAACAATCTGAGACTAACCGATCAGACTTTTTAACCTAGTTAATCAACATTTGTTAATTAACAGAACTGTCCAGTATAGCCTGTAGTTGCCCTCCCCTCACTGTAGATATATTATATATTCATTTGATATAACTATCATCAATAAGTTCATCATTCACAGATTGTTTGTAATCTCAGCTAGATCAAATACTGAAATACCCCTATGTTACATATTTTCTCCTTAAGTATCACTGTCCCACTAATGAACAATTGATTTAGGATCATAATCACTAAATCCATTCCCTCTCAAGCCAATGAGATGATGGGGCCCCTTGTTCAAGACTTGGAATCAACCCTTAAGGGAATAACCTTTCTACTATCCCTAAAATGGGTAGGAGTTGAATTCCATCTTGAAATTCTATGTCCCTAGCCATCTACTTGGTATTATCCCTGAAATGGGAGCCATATTGAGCAGCGATGTTGAGCTTACCTTCATCTATGCAGATCAAGGGACAATCACAAATAAACAGGAGTTCATAGACAGCTCAGGATTCAGATCAAGTTATCTAGGTCATCAATAAGTGAAATTAATCAGTGTTAAAAGTAAACGGTGTTTATATGTAACAGTGAGTATTTTTTGGTCTATTTTACACAATCTCATCGTGTAGAGCACCCCTGCTCATATGTCTCTATATGAATGAACTGATCACAATTTTTATAACACTTTACAACATTTGTAACAATCATAAAGCGGGTCGTATTCAATAGTATCTCCAGAAATAGGTACCCAACCTAATCCAAGTACTATAAACGATTTAGGCTATGTTCCTCGAACTTGATCAAGTTTATGTCTCCACAAAAAGTCCAAGTATTCATGACAATAGCCAAGGGTTCGTAGTTTATTGGATTTAGAGTTATTAAACAATCAACAACACTTGTCTGAATAAACTTCATATATGTTTACTGTTTACAAAACTACGAGTTTTAGGACATACGACCTAACAAACTTCCACTTGGACTAGAACATCTAGTGGGTTACAAAAAAGTTGAGTGTTGTGAGAGAAAAATAAATACAATAAACTAGGGTATCTTATACCCACAATTTCTCCCACTTGCCCTATTTATTCTACCCGTAGTCCTAAACTCTTCAGGTGACCCTTGAAAATCTTAGCTGGGAGAGCCTTTGTAAATGGATCAACAATATTGTCCTCAGACGCTATTTATCTCACAATAACGTCTAATCTTAATATGATCTCTCTGATGAGATGATATTTGCGCTCAATATATTTTCCGCGCTTATGGCTTCTAGGTTCTTTGGAGTTCGCTACTGCCCCATTGTTATCGCAATACAAAGTGATTGGCAAACGCATGTCTGGAACAACTTCTAGATCATTTAGAAACTTCCTAAGCCATACTGCTTCCTTGGTTGCTTCATAAGCAGCAAAATATTATGCTTCCATTGTGGAATCTGCAATACCACTCTGCTTAATACTTCTCCATACTACTACTCCTTCATTTAGAGTGAACACTGATCCCGAAGTATATCTCCTAGAGTCTATATCGGTCTGAAAATCAGAGTCAGTATATCCCGTAAGGATCAAATCCTTATTTCTATATACAAACTCGTAGTTCCTCGTGCTCTTAAGCTACTTGAGGATATTCTTAATAGCAGTTCAACGTTCATAACCAGGATTGGACTGATACCTACTGACAATCCCTACTGCAAGACATATGTTTGGACGAGTACATAGCATTGCATATATCAAACTTTCGACTGCTGATGCATAGGGAACCCATCTCATATCCTCAACTTCTTGAGGTGTCTTAGGACATTGTTCCTTTGACAAATGTATTCCATTCCTAAAAGGTAAAAGCATCTTTTGAAATCCTGCATCTTAAACCTAGACAGCACCTTGTATACATAAGATGTTTGAGACTTGGCTAGCGTTTTTTTCTTTTGGTTTTGAACTATTTGAATCCCAAGAACATACTGCACCTCTCCCAGATCTTTCATCTGAAATTGGGTTACTAACCAATTTTTAATGTCAGTTAGATATCCTACATTATTCTCAATAAGTAGGATATCATCTACATATAAAACTAGAAATGCTACAGTGGAGTTGATGATCTTTTTTTATACACACAGTTTATCAACGTTCTGTTCAAAGCCATAAGATTTGACCGTAGTATCAAATCTTATATTCCAAGATCTGGATGCCTATTTCAATCCATAAATAGATCTCTTTAGTTTGCAAACCTTTTGCTCCTGACCCTGTTCAATGACCCTTCTGGTTGGACCATATAAATACTCTCTTCAAGATCTCCATTTAGAAAGGCAGTCTTGACAAGTTTCATAATTATAAAAGTGGCGACGAACAAGAGTATCCATATTGATTTGATCATAGCAATAGGTGAGAAGATTTTTTCATAGTCCACCCCCTCAACCTAGGTATAACCCTTTGCTACTAATTGGGCTTTATAGGTCTGTACCTTTCCTGCATAGTCTCTTTTTTGCTTGTAGATCCACTTACAACCGACAAGTAATATCTCATCGAGCTTATCTACAAGTTCGCAGACTAAATTAAAGTACATAGATTCTATTTCAAGGTCCATGGCTTTGATCCACTGATCTCGATCAACATCATCCATTGCCTGTTTATATGTTAATGGATCCTCTAAGCCATCATCAGGTATGTTGACTCCGGTTTCAGTTAAACCCATATAGTGGTCAGTTTGTCTCATAACCTTCCCACTATGTCGAGGCTCTCTCAACTCTTGAGTAGGATGTGATCGACCAAACGTCCTTAATCTATCTACAACTCTTGTTGATGAGCAAGGTTGATCAACAACTTTTGTTGATTCGTCTGTAGCATCATTTGAAATCTTTTCCAATACTAGTTTACTACGGGGTTTATGACTCGAATGTGGTCTTCCTTTAGAAATGTGGTATTCGTCGATACAATTACCTTATCATCTTGAGGATCATAAAACTGACCACCTCTCGTTCCTTTAGCGTAACCTACAAACAAGCATAATTTTGAACGATGTTCCAATTTCTTAGGATTTCGATCCAACACATGTGTCGGGAAACCCTAGATCTGAAAATGAAGTAAAATAGCTTTACGTCCTGTACATAACTTATAAGGTGTTTCTGAAACACTCTTAGAGCGAACAATGTTCAAAATGTAAGTTGCAGTCTCTACTGCATGCCCCCAAAACAAGTTAGGCAACAAAGCATAACTCATAATGGATCGAACCCTGTCCAACAAGGTTTTGTTTCTTCATTTAGATACATCGTTCTGTTGAGACGTCTTGGTGCAGAGAGTTTGTTAGGGTTGATACCCTAAATCTCGTAGAGTCTTATAGTTTGTAAACACATGTATGAACAAACATTTGTGTATAATAATATGAGATATTTTATTCACTATTATCTATGAAATATGAGATATTTTAGTTGCATTAACCATAAACCAATAAACTAAGATCCCTAGTTATTATTGTAACTTAAGCATGTATGTGGAGACATACAAGTGGATTATGCCTTAAGTGATAACCTAAATGGTCTGTAGTATAGGGATAAAGGAGGGAAATCTTATCCTGGTGATACTACGGATACGACCCGCTTTGTAGATATTACAAGTGTTGTAAAGTGCTACAAATGATATGATCCTGGTCATTCATGTGGAGACATGCGAGCGGGGTATCCTATATAAAAAGTTTGCATAAGACCGAACCACGAAATGTTTAGTCTCGTTATATAACGTCGTTCATGACAGATACTTTCATTTAATTAGGATGACCATAGGTAACATGACCTTAATCCTGAGATAGTTGGGAACTCCTGCCAATGAGGGCAGTTCTTTAATTTACATGGGTGCGAGTGGCCAGATGGCCGACTCAAGCCTACCACTTTGGGGATTCTTCTGATTGCGGAGCTGGGAACCTAGCTACATAAGACGGAATTCACTCCTTCCTCAAAGCAGGGGTAAGTAGATAAATTGCTCCCCTAAGGGCTGATTTCGGGGCTTAAACAATGTGGCTCCACACCTTCTCATGGGTTAAGAACTGTTCACTCATAGTAGTGGGAAGAGTGCAGCTATCGCTCTTTAGTGAAGTGCCCAACAGTTAACGGATGGTAGATATCGTGATTAAAGAGTTTAGTCAGTTATTCACGTACCATTGGAGCTTCAAGCTACAAGTCCATAAGGTCCCCTTGATAGCTCAATGGATTCAAATTGAGAATCAGTTTTTGGGATAGTTTGAAGTGTTAAATTAACAAAAGAGAATTTGATTATAAATGATATAATTAAATTGATTCAATTATATGTGATATAATTGATTTGATGTATTGCATACACTAAATGGTGAAATTAATATAAATATGATTTATATTAAATTTCATAAAGAAGAAAAGAATAATGGTTTAAATATTACATATGATGTGATATTAAAATTATAGGTAATAAATATAATATGATATATTAGTTATTATATTTATTTATAATAAAACAAGTATAAGATAATTGTTTGGTTGGTTATTATTTTCTCCTTTAACCGTGTTTGAGTGGGAAGTTACTATCAGTTTTAATAATTGATGAAAAAAGGTGAAAATGTTTCATTTTTTTCATGATGGCATCACATAACGATCGAGTGAAAGAAAAAGTTATACGATAGCCTTTGTGAGAGTGAACGATAAGGCATCGAGTTTACTAGACGACAACTTCTTGTTTATTAGATGACCGAGTACCCACTATACGATAGACTTAGACATTCTCCCACTTATTCGATCGGTTAAATTCCTCCTTCCCTCTACCAAATCCACACAGAGACCACACCTCCTAGCTTCTCACGCCGAGAATACCAAGGCAACAGAGTGGTAGTGTCAAGTGTTTCTGTTTGCGGGTCAAGAATTAAGTCTTACTCGATTGGGTTCGAGGATTTGACAGTTCATGAGTTGCATTGGTTGTTCGTGGTTGCTTGTGATCGATTTTTCGTGGACGCATGATTGGTGTTGATCGAGGGATACTTGAAGAAGAGTTCTTCAAAGGTATATCACTCGATTTCCTTTGGTTTTAAATGAAAGCATGCTATAATTTTCTTGATGATGTATAACTGTGGTTGTATGTTTGTAAATACTTTATTCTTTCACAATAAGTTTGGAACGATCTTGCTTTCGCTCACTGGTTCTCTTGTTTAAAAGTTCCTTCAATTGGTATTAGAGCCAGATTGTTCTGATATTCCTAAATCCATTGATGTGTTAAATTGCATTTACATTCTTGGTGGGTTTTAAGCATATCTACCTTGTGTTTAAGTGTTAGATGTATTTGTAGATGTTAATTAATGGAGTTTATAGGATGATTGTCTCTGTTTACTGCTTTTTTTTTACATTTCAAAGTTAATTTGTAAGGGCCCCTTTGTTTTTGGCATATTAACTTGCTATCGAGTCTATATTCAAAGTGTTTGGAGTGTTTTAAGTCGTTCGTGATAAAGGTTCAAGGCATGAAGATGCAGTTTACTTCGAGGAAGAAGAAGACCAAGGGTTAGTTAGATCGTGTAGCCTAGGCTAAACGATCGTTTATATTTGGCTAAGGCGATCGTGTATAAAAGTTCTACTCGATTGTGTTGTATTACTAAACGCTTGCACGGCTGATGCTACGCGATCGAGTAAAGAGTTTACTCGATTATGTTACGTTAGCTACTCGATCGTGTAAACGATGAGAGTAAATGATCACTGAGTATGGGATACTCGTTGCATGGTAGGCGTGCGCACTAAACGATCGAGTAAGCCAGCATGCTCATCGCATAGTCACTGGCTACTCGATCACTCAGTATATGATACTCAACACTTGCATCTCGATCGTTTAGACGATCATGCTTCATCACATAGTTTTTGTCTACTTGATCGTTTAGGCATATGTCATACTCGGTACACTACATGACCAAGTGCCCTTCATGCTTCATCGCATAGTTTTCGTCTACTCGATTATTTAAAGCAAGCTTATGAATCATATAATATAATAGTTATAATATATGCATGCATTAAGCATATTCATGCATCATCTTTATTTGATAAGTGTTATAGTATAAGGGTGTACGAAAGCATATATGCTTGGTTCATTACAATTTATATAAGAGTTATATATAGTAATGAATGGACATTGCATGAAGCATGACACTTAGGATAATTTATAAGAGTTATAAATACCTAGTTTAGCTTAGCAATATGGATGGTCTTAGTTGTTTCTTTTATAAGAGTTATAATGGAAATTAGAACTAAAATCAATAAGAAAGACATGTATGCATGCTTAGGCTTGAATCATGTTTTAAAAGAGTTTTAAAATTTGATTGAGATAGACCTAAGATCACAGTTCTAATGAGACTCGAAACGTATGTTTAATCTTTTAATCGGTTTAATAGGATTAAATTGACCAATAAAAGATTAAATATGTAGCAAATCTATCTATAAGGGACCTTTTGTCTAAGGCGGGTTCTGTCTAGGCTGGGGTAATTAAGCTGACGGAAACAGAATACCCCTACCTGGGAACCGACCTGGAAAGGTGAATTAAATAGATTTGATGCATGCATGCAAATTTGATGATAGTCTGTTAAAATGTTTAATGGGACTTCATTTGAACTTGTTTAATTATCAAAATCAAGAGTTGTTTTTTAGTAAATTAAACTCACACTTAGATAAAATAAGTAGTCGGATTTCCTAAGTTAATGAATCCCTCGGTAGAACATTCAGTGGGAGGTACTTGGGTATATGATACTTCACTTAAACCTCTACATATTTCTCCCTAACGTTCACACCGTGAGATCTATCCTTGGCCTCGAGGCACCCTGGAAGTATCCTCCTAAAAATTGAGAATGTCTCATCCAAGTGAAAGGGCACTTGATCACCCCACCGGTGACTTTTGTCCTACCTCTTTGGAACATCATTGCAAAATAGATGTCATTTCACTTAGGGTATATTAGAACTATTTTGATAAAACCTAAAAGTGGTATTAAAAGTGGTAATGCAAATAGACTTATTAAGTTTGTTCATGTTTTTCAGCAACTTTTAAATAGCAACCGCCACTTTAGCTCTATTATCTACCGAAAAATTGACCGGCGAAAACTACGTTAGTTGGAAAAACATGAGTAATACCATTCTTATCCTCGATGACCTCCGGTTCGTCCTTACGGAGGAGTGTCCTCCTATTCCAACTCCGATCGTCGCTCGAACTGTTCGAGAGGCATATGAGAAATGGACACGGACAAACAAGAAGGCCAGAGCTTACATCTTGGCTAGTCTAAACGATGTCTTGGCCAAGAAGCATGAGCCCACGATCTCTGCTCGTGAGCTCATGGAGTCCCTGAGGGGAATGTTCGGACAACCGTCTGGGCAGCTCAAGCATGAAGCTCTTAAGTGCATCCTTAACTCCGAAATGGAGGAGGGTACATCTGTTCGAGAACATGTTCTAAACATGATTGTCCACTTTAATGTGGCAGAGATGAATGGGGCTTGCATCGATGAGGGCAGGCAGGTTAGCTTTATTCCGCACACATTACCAAAAAGCTCCCTACACTTTGTAAGCAATGTTGTTCTGAACAAATTTGATTATACCCTTACAACTTTCCTCAACGAGTTGCAGACATTTCAATCCTTTCTTTCAGTAAGGAGAAGAAGGTTGGTGAGGCAAACGTTGCTTCATCATCTAAGAAGTTCCATCGGGGTGCGGCCTCAAGAATTAAGCCTGCACGTTCTACTTCCAACACTAACAAGTGGAAGAAGAAGATGGGTATTAAGGGGAAGGGGAAGACACTGGCTAACCCACAACTTGCCGCACAGCGGGGTAGGCGACCAATGTCGGTTGAGAAAGGAAAATGTTTCCTTTGCAACCAGGGTGGGCATTGGAAGCGGAACTTTCCATGCTGGTTAAAGGAAAGGAAGAAGGCTAAGGCCAAGGCCAAACAATGTAAATGTGATTTACTGGATTTGGAAACTTGTTTAGTGAAGAATGATGATTATGCCTGGATTATAGACTCTAGGGCCACTAATCATGTTTGTTCTTCTTTTCAGGAGATTAGATCTTGGTGGCAGCTTGAGACTAGTGAGATAAAGATACGAGTAGGCACCGGGCATGTCATCTCAGTTGTGGCAGTGAGAGGCCTCTAGTTGACTTTATAGAATAGATTTATCATTTTACATTATGTATATGTAGTTCCTGAATTAAAGAGGAACTTAATTTTTGTAAAATACTTGATTGAATGTAAATATACTCTCAACTTTTCGGTGAATAAAGTGTTTATTCTGAAAGGTGGTGTTGAGATACGTTCAGTTAAACTGGAAAATAATTTGTGTGTGTTAAGGCCGTTAGCAACAAATTCCCTCTATAACATAGAGATGTTTAAAACTGTCGTAACTCAAAATAAATGACTTAAAGTTTCTCCTAAGGAAAATGCCCAACTTAGTCACCTTCGATTAGGGCACATTAATCTCAATAGGATTGAGAGGTTGGTAAAGAATGGACTTCTAAGCGAGTTTGAGGAGAATTTTTTACCTGTATGCGAGTCATGCCTTGAAGACAAGATGACTAAAAGAACTTTTACTGAAAAAGGTTATCGAGCTAAAGAGCCTTTAGAGTTAGTGTATTCAGACCTTTGTGGTCCAATGAATATGCGAGCCAGGGGAGGCTACGATTATTTCATTACTTTTACTGATGATTATTCGAGGTATGGGTATGATTATTTGATGCAACATAAGTCAGATTCCTTTGAAAAGTTCAAAGAGTTCAGGTTGAAAACGCATTAGATAAATGGATCAAAACACTTCGATCAGATTGGGGTAGAGAGTTTTTGGATTCTGAGTTCCAAAATTGTTTGATAGAACATGGAACCGTTTCCTAATTCTTAGCACTTGGTACACCTCGGCAGAATGGTGTATCGGAAAGGAGAAACAGAACCCTGTTGGACATGGTTCGGTCGATGATGAGTTACGCTTTCTTATCGAACTCATTTTGGGGTTTTGCAGTAGACACTAAAACTTATATCCTCAACTGTGTTCCTTCCAAGAGGGTTTTGTAGTAAGTGGGTAAAGCTAATTTGCTTCACTTTCGCATCTGGGGTTGCCTAGCACATGTGCTTGAGGCTAATCCTAAGAAACTGGAACCACATCCAAGGCTGTGCCTATTTGTAGGCTATTCCAAAGGAACATGAGAGGTTATTTTTATGATCCTAAGTAAAACAAGGAGTTTTTTTTTTGACAAACGCTACCTTTGAGGAAGATCATATAAGGGAGCACAGTCCAAGAAGTAAAATCGTGTTGCGTGAGCTTTCTAATGAAACTACTGAAACTTCAACAAGAATTATTGAAGAGCCTACTACATCAACAAGAGTTGTTGATGGAAGTTCATTTCGTAGGTTAAATCCCCCTCAAAAGTTGAGGAAACCTCGATGTAGTGGGAGAGTCGCGAACCCACCTATTCGCTATATGGGTTTAACTGAAATTCTGCTTATGGTAGTCGATGGCGAGGTTGAGGATCCGTTGTCTTATAAAAAGGCAATAGAGGATGTTGATCGAGATGAATGGGTCAAAGAAATGGATCACGAGATAGAGTGTATGTACTTCAACTCAGTATGGGATCTTGTAGATCAACCTAATGAGGTTAAACCTATAGGTTGTAAATGGATCTACAAGAGGAAATGGGGTGCTGATGAGAAGGTGCAAACTTCAAGGCCAGACTCATGGCAAAGGGTTTTACTCAAGTCGAAGGAGTTGACTATGAGGAGATTTTCTCGCCTATTGCCATACTTAAGTCTATCCGTAACCTCTTGTCCATTGCCTCATATTATGACTATGAGATATTGCAAATGGATGTCAAGACTACCTTTCTGAATGGTAATCTTGAGGAGACCATTTATATGGTGCAACTCGAGGGATTCATAGCCCAAGGTCAAGATCAAAAAGTGGGAAGTTGAATCGGTTTATTTATGGGCAAAAATAGGTGTGTCGATCTTGGAACATAAGGTTTGATACTGTGATAAAATCTTATGATTTTGACCAAAACATTGATGAACTTTGTGTCTACAAGAAAATCATCAACAGTTCAGCAGTTTTCCTAGTGTTATATGTAGACGGTCTTCTACTAATTGGGAATGATGTAGGTTTACTGACTTCAGTTAAGAACTGGCTAGCAACCCAATTCTAAATGAAAGATTTGGGAGAGGCTTAGTTTGTTCTTGGGATTCAGATCTTTTGGGATCGAAAAAACAAAGTGCTAGTGTTATCTCAGGCATCGTACATTGACAAGATGTTGATCAAGTACTCGATGCAGAACTCAAAAAGGGGCCTACTGCCTTTTCAACATGGAGTTACATTGTCTAAGGAACAATGTCCTAAGACTCCTCAAGAGGTTGAGGAAATGAGAGGGGTTCCTATGCATCTACCATTTGTAGTTTGATGTATGCGATGTTATGTACTAAACCTAACATCTACTATACTGTGGGGATAGTCAGTAAATATTAGTCTAATCTAGGACAGGGTCACTGGACAGCTATCAAGAATATCCTCAAGTATCTTCGGAGAACGAGGGACTACTGCTTGTGTATGGATCTAGGGATTTGATCCTTACGGGATACACAGACTCTAATTTTCAGACTGATAAGGATTCTCGAAAATCCACTTCAGGATCAGTGTTCACTCTTAACGAAGAGTTGTAGTATGGCGAAGTACTAAGCAGGCGTGCATCGCTAACTCCACCATGGAGGTTGAGTATTTAGCGGCTTGCGAAACTACTAAAGAGGTCGTTTGGCTCAGGAAGTTCCTAATTGAACTGGAAGTTATTCCAGACATGTCTAGGCCCATCACTCTTTATTGTGATTATAGTGGAACTGTGGCGATTTTCAGGGAGCCTAGGAGTTATAAGCGTGGCAAGCATATAGAGCGGAAATACCATCTCATCCGCGAGATTGTGCATCGAGAGACATGATAGTCAAGAAGATAGCTTTGGAGCATAACGTTGTTGATCCGTTTATGAAGGCTCTCATGCTACAGTTTTTAGGGTCACCCACAGGGCATGGTTTTAGGGGACCGACCGCGACTGGACTAAGGCAAGTGGGAGATTTTTTATTGGGCCTTTGTGCCCTAGTTTATTGTTTTGTACTTGTATTTATCTTGTACATCCCACTAGCTTTAGGACAAGTGGAAGATTATTGGGGTTGATGCCCTAAATCTCGTAGGGTCCTGTAGTTTGTAAACACGTGTATGAACAAACATTTGTGATATAATAATATGAGATATTTTATTCACTACTGCCTATGAAATATGAGATATTTTAGTTGCATCAATCACTAACCAATAAACTAAGATCCTTGGTTATCGTTGTAACTTAAGCATTATGTAGAGGCATACAAGTGGCTCATGTCTTAAGTGACAACTTAAATGGTCTATAGTATATGGATAAAGTAGGGAAACCTTATCTTGGTGACACTATGGATACGACCCATATTGTAGATGTTACAAATGTTGTTAAGTGCTACAAATGATTTGACCCTGGTCATTTATATGGAGACATGCGAGCGGGGATATCCTATATAAAGGAGTTTGTATAAGACCAAACTACGAAATGTTTAGTCTCGTTATGTAACGCCGTTCATGACAGAGATTTCATTTCACTAGGATGCCCATAGGTAACATGACCTTAATCTTGATTGAGTTGGGAACTCCTGCCTATGAGGGTGGTTCTTTGATTTGCATGGGTGCGAGTGACCAGATCGCCGACTCAAACCTACTACTATGGAGATTTGTCTGATTGGAGAGCTAGGAACTTAGCTACACAAGATGAAATTCACTCATTCCCCAAAACAGGGGTAAGTAGATAAATTGTTCCCTTAAGGGCTGATTTCGGGGCTTGAACAATATGGTGTCACACCTTCTCATGGCCCGAGAAGTGTTCACTCTTAGTAGGACTATGATGTATTGTTCATCAGAGGAATTAGTGGTACTTAAGGAGTTAGATGTAACTATAGGGGCAAAATGGTAAATTGGCCCAACTGTATGCACGAGCGATTTGTGAAGGATTATCGTAATATTGATTGATTATATTCAATGGACAAAGAAATATATATATAGTGCGAAGAGTGCAGCTGTCTTTAGTGGAGTGTCCGAAAGTTAACAGATAGTGGATATCGTGATTAAAAAGTTTCGTCAGTTATTTACGTACGATTGGAGCTTCAAGCTACAGGTGCATAAGGTTTCCTTGGTAGCTCAATGGATTCAAGTTGGGAATTAGTTTTTGGGTTAGTTTGAAGTGTTCAAATTAATAGGAGGGAATTTGATTATATATGATATAATTAAATTGATTCAATTATATGTGATATAATTGAATTGATGTATTACATACATTAAATGGAGAAATTAATATAAATATGATTTATATTAAATGTCATAAAGGAGAAAAGAACAGTGGTTTAAATATTACATATGATGTGTTATAAAATTATAAGTTATAAATATAATATGATAAATTAGTTATTATATTTATTTATAATAAAACAATTATAAGATAATTGTTTAGTTGGTTATTATTTTCTCCTTTAACCGTGTTTCAGTGAGAAGTTACTCTCAGTTTTAATTACTGGTGAATAAAAGTGAAAAAGTTTCATTTTTTCATGATGGCATCACATAACGATCGAGTGAAAGAAAAAGCTATACGATAGCCTTTGTGAGAGCGAAAGACGAGGCATCGAGTTTACAAGATGTTAGCTTCTCATTTATTAGACGATCGAGTACCCACTATACGATAAACTTAGACATTCTCCACTTACTTGATCGTTTACTCGATCGTTGAGTTCCTCATTCCCTCTACCAAATCCATATAGAGCCCACACCTCTTGGATTCTCACACCGAGAATACCAAGGAAACCGAGTGGTAGTGTCGAGTGTTTCTGTTCGAAGGTCGAGGATCTAGTCTTACTCGATTGGGTTTGAGGATCTGACAGTTTGTGAGTTACACTGGTTGTTCGTTGCATTCATGCTCGTGATCGATTTTTTGTGGATGTGTGACTGGTGTTGATCGAGGAAATACTTGAAGAAGATTTCTTCAAAGGTATGTTACTCGATTCCCTTTGGTTTTAAATGAAAGAATGCTGTAATTTACTCGATGATGCATAACTGTGGTTGTATGTTTGTAAATGCTTTATTCTTTCACAATGGATTTGGAACGATCTTGCTTCCGCTCACTGGTTCTCTTGCTTAAGAGTTTCTTCAGTGATTGAATCCCGTGTTATATCATATAGTCCTAGAATTTCAAGTCTAAATACTTCCCACCTCGATCTGATCGATGTGTCTTACTAAATTTACCTAATTGGTTCTCAACCTCGGTCTTAAATTCCTTGAACTTTTCAAGAGCTTCAGACTTAAAATGAATAAGGTAATGTAACCGTACCTTGAATAATCTTCCATAAAGCTAATGAAATATTCATAACCTCCCCATGCTTTAACACTCATTGGTCCACAGAGGTCTGAATATACGAGCTCTAAGGTTTCTTTGGCTCGACGACCTTTTCCAGAAAAAGATCTTTTTGTCATTTTTCCTTCGATACATGACTCACACAACGGTATCTTCTAACTTGTTTAGAAGTCAATTTTTAGTCATTCTCTTGATCCTATTGAGATTAATGTGGCCAAGTCTCAAGAGCCAAAGATAGGTACTCTGAGAAATGCGTTGCCTTTTTCTTTCAGTTTCAGCTATTTTAAACATTTTTCTGTTATATACAACTTCAACTTTATATGGTTTTAACTTATATAAGTTACTATTTAAGTTTGCAGAACAGATTTGTATACCTTTTTTTGTAATGAACGCTTCATTAAGACAAAAATTTACTTATACAAGGAAGTACATAAAGAACATTTTCTAAATACAGATATCTATTTCCAAAAGTTAACTTAACAGCTCCCACTTCTTTTGCTGAGATACGCTTCCCTGATCCAACCTGGAGAGTAATCTCTTCTTCTTCAAGCTACCTCCAAGAACTATTTCCTGAGAAGAAAAATAAACATGATTAGTGGCCCCTGAATCCAATATCCAGGTAGAATCTTCATTTTCCACTATACATGTTTCAATAACTAGTATATCTAATATACCTTGTCTTTCTTTCTCAGCTTTCTTCTCGACAAGATATTTAGAGCAATTTTTTTTCCAATGCCCATTTTTGTTGCAATGGAACATTTTACTTTGGAAACTTTCTTTTTGCCTTTTTGTGTAGTTGGAGTCTTCCCCTTCCCAATTTCCTTCTTTTTCTTTTTAATACCTCTATTCTTGGAGAAGGAAGGCCAAAATTTACTCCCAAAAGACGAATTTTTCTGGGGTTTCCTCTGTGAAGTGGAAGCAATATTTGCTTTTGCCTCCGAACCTTTATTTTTCAATAAAGATTCACAAATATGGAGTTCGTTGAAAAGAGTCATCAAGTTATACTCTATCTTATTCATCATGACATTCATTTTGAATTGAAAAAGCTCTTCGGAAGAGACTGCATGATGAATCCAACTTGACTCTTCTCATTCGTGACGACTACATTCACTTCTGCAATATTGAAGTGAACCATCATGTTCAAAACTTGTTCCCTTACGAAGGTTCCTTCCTTCATTTTGCAGTTGTAAACGAATATTGTGTCATGCATGGCATATGTGGACGGTTCTCCAAACAACCCCTGGAAAGAGTCCATGATCTCTCTTGCAATAGTTAACCTCTCGTGTTTCTTAGACAGTACATCAGATATACTGGCTAAAATATAAACCTGAGCCTTCTCATTAGCTTTGAAACATCTGTCATATGCATCCCGAACTGTCCAGTTTACGTTGGGACCAGGGGATGGAGGACACTCCTCCGTTACAATGAATCGAAGATCATCTATTACTTGTATCGTGTTTATATTCGATTTTCAAGTTTCGTAATTATCGCCATTAAGTTTTTCAGAAGCTAGCAATTATATAATGGATGATGGCATTGCTAAAAAAGTAAAAAAATTATTAGATAATTGATTTAACTCTTTTTAATCCAATTTATTTAGCAAAAATTATGTACCCGTCCTCATTATTCTTTTACTACGATACTTCAGTGAGTCAAAATAGCCCCCACTGAAGGGCAATCGACTACTCCTTCATTGAATCAAGACATTCTTGACTAAATACTAATACCAGAATAACTTTTATCCTTATAGTACTTAGTTACCGTTCATTTGGTCAAGATCTTTACTAAAACTTAGTAAGTCTTGTAAGTATATATCCACTTTCGAATTACAAAGATCGGAATCAAACAAGCCCTCGAAGGAGAAATAATTGTTTGAAAACGAACCTAAGTAACCCTATCCATTTCTAGAGTTCACGGTGTTCCAAATCCTATGTTATAACCCTCCGAAAAGATAACCGACGCTAAACGACTAGCAAAGGGTCCCATAAAGCCAACCAGCAAGTGCAACATAGGAATCTTACGGTGTGATCTAATGGAAGAGACTGTAGGACATGTTGATACACACCCTTCACCCACTTACTATGAACTACATCCCCTATTCCCCTTGTTATTGACCCATGTAAACACTTTTCGAAGGGAAGTTATCGCTAATAGCAGCTCGAAGCCGAGCATGGATCTCACGGTGTAAACTCTTAGGAGTGAGAGCTAGAAATAATATATCTTATATACTATTAAGCTCCCACTGAAGTGTTCTATTTTATAAAAGATTGGTTATGTACTTGGTTATTAACCGGCTAATATTAAACAACCTAAGTCTAGGTGATTTTTCCTAGTCTAACTCTTATACTAGGATTAACATATGATGTCTAGGTGATAAACCAATTTTATTACCTTACACCACTCATGCATGCTCATAAAACTAGAGTTATTGACTTAGACGCCAGTTTAATCTCCAGGTAAGAGGTGTTCCATAAACTATCAACTTAAGTACCCCTAATCTTAGACAAGATCTCCCCGATTAAGTAAACAACTCTTGTTTTACAAGTAATCGACATATTCTAACTCTTTAAAAGGCGATTGAATTGCACCAGTTACCCTAGTTGAGCATGCATCTTATCTTTGTTATAGATTTTGAAAGTCTAAGTTATTTTATAACAATTATAAAATTAATTACAACATTTATAATCCTAGAACATTCATTTATAACATGCTTTAATATAACACTTATATTAAAACTAAGCATTCATACTATATACATTATAACACTTATAATATATATCAAATGCATGTCACATGCTTATCCTATGGTGAGGTTTTTGAAAAAAAAAAACTACATGGCATACTTTATGCACACATAATTAAAGTAATATCATATATCACATGCATAATAAATAAACATACTCAAGTGGACCGATTTTGGCATAAAAACAATCAAACAACTAAAATATTATAAAAATAAGCAAACAACTCCCTCGAACCGGCTTCAAACTCTTTGAATTTAAACCAACTCGAACCAGCCAAAAACCACTCGAACTGGCTCAGAAACTCCAAAAACCATGTTGAATCGATCAAACCGGCTTAACCAAGTCAACTGGCCAACGAGCGCAGACGTACATAGGAGGCGCACGGGTTGGGAAGTCGGGTCAACGATTCGGGTCGGGCCGGATCGAACAAGGAAGCAGGCGCGCGAGAGGAAACGAGGACGAATTAGGTCGGGTCGGTCGCATAGACAGGTCAGAGTCATATCTGGACAGGCATGCACGAGAAACGAGGAAAAGCTAATTGAGGAGCGAGTCGGGTCGGACCGCCGCGGGTCTGGAGCGGAATTTCCAGGTCAAGAAGCAAACTTTCGGGTCTGTGAGCCAGTTTACACCAAATTTGAAGCTGTCTTTTTGCCGGAATCGAGCAATTACATCCTAATAACGACTCTAATGATTCTAGCAAATTTACAGACCCTTTGCCACACATAAAAGCTCATATACATGTGAGCAATTACAAATTTCAACAAGAAATTAAATGAAAACAAATGCCAAAACCATAATGTATCTACTTTAGTCAACCAAACATTCAATAAATGAAAAAACACCCACCAATATGCAATAGAACGTTATAAGCATGCGCTGATACCAATTGTTGGAATATTAAAGAACACATGCACAGTGGAGTAAGGATCGATAATGTTCTAATTACATAAAAACAAGAATAAGCATGCATAAGGATTAGAAATTACAACCTTTCTAGAATCCATCGCAATCTTCCTCTCCCGAGCTCGATCGACACCACTAAGACAAATTCTTCCTATTCTCTGGTTGAAGAACACGGTTGTGGGACCGTTTTAGTAGCAAAGACAAGGGAAAATCACTTTAGTAAAAGGATAGTAAAGAGATTTTGATGGAAGAGTTTAGGTCAAAGGTCAAAGAAGCATTAGATTTTACAAAATTCAAAAATCAAACTATTTATAGAAAAAATACATGCAAATCCTATCTTGCAAGTCTTCCACCTCAAAGTCCACTAACATGTAAACTTTAGGTGTCAAGCTTGGGAAGTGTCACTTCAAAATCCACTTAGTTAGTGGGAAAATCCAAGAATTGGATTTTTTCACTAACTAATTTTTTATTAAAAATAAATAAATACAATTTTTCAAATTTAGAAATTATTTAATTAAAATAATTTCAATTAAATAAGATAAATAAATTTAATATCATATATTAAATTGTCTTTGACACCTAACTTTGATTAATCACATTAATCAAGTTTAAAAAACACTTTCATGCTAATGATCAAGTATACTATAAAAAATAATTAATTATTTAAATATAAATTATATCTCATATAAAGCATAATTTTTCTTAAAGCCCAAATTTGAACATTTCCAATTCTTACTTCGCCTAGTTCATCAATTTTGTCTGTAGTGAGCTAGCAATGAGACCCGATGGACCTACAGATCATGGGCTCCAACGATCCGAGACTAGCCGGTCAAACTCTTTAACCTAGTTAATCAACATTCGTTAACTAACAGGACTGTCCATTATAGCTTGTAGTTGCACTTCCCTCACTATAGATATATTATATGTTCATTTGATATAACCATCATCAATAAGTTTATCCTTCACAGATTGTTCGTAACCTTAGCGGTCAAATACTGAAATACCTCTGAGTTACATATTTTCTCCTTAGGTACCATTATCCCTCTAATGAACAATTGATTTAGGATCATAATCACTAAATCCATTCCCTCTCAGGCCAACGAGAGGATGGTGGCCCTTGTTCAAGACTTGGAATCAACCCTTAAGGGAACAACCTTTCTACTATCCCTAAAATGGGTAAAAGTTGAATTCTATCTTGCAAATTATGTCCCCAACCATCTACTTGGTCTTATCCCTGAAATGGAAGGCATATTGAGCAGCGAAGCTTACCTTCACCTATGTAGATCAAGGGACAGTCGTGAATAAACAGGAGTTCATAGACAGCCCAGGATTCATATCAAGTTGTCTAGGTTATCAATAAGTGAACGTAATCAGTATGAACAGTAAACGGTGTTAATATGTAACAGTGATTATTTCGTGGTCTGTCTTATACAATCTCATCGTGTAGAACACCCCCGCTCATATGTCTCTACATGAGCGAACTGATCACATCATTTATGGCACTTTACAATATTTGTAACAATCATAAAGCGGGTTATATTCAATAGTATCTCCAGAAATAGGTACCCAACCTAATTTAAGTACTATAGACGGTTTAGGCTATTTTACTTAAACTTGATCAAGTTTATGTCTCCACATAAAGTCCAAGTATTCATGAAAATAGCCAAGGATTCGTAGTTTATTAGATTTAAAGTTATTAAACAATTAACAACACTTGTCTGAATAAACTCCATGTTTATTGTTTACAAAACTACGAGTTTTAGGACATACAACTCAACACTATAAATGCATATGGTTGTGATTTGCTATATTTTGCAAATGATTATTTTCTGAACTTCAAGTTCATATTGATATGTATATGGATCTAAATGAGACAATAACGATGCATTCTATGTAATTTCTTTTTCCAACTTAATTCCTCCCCCTAATGTTGGAAAATTTGTCTCATCAAACTCACAATTAGTAAATCGTGCAGTAAATACATAACCCGTCGGGGATTTAAGATATTTGATAATTGATAAGAAATCATATCCAATATATATTCCTAACCTCCTTTAAGGACCCATCTTAGTGCATTGTGGTGGAGCAATTAGAACATATATTGCACATCCAAAAATTCTCAAATGGGAAATATTTGGCTTATGACCATAAGCTAATTGTAATGGCGAGTACTTATGATAAGGTACTGGTCTAATGTGTACAAGTGATGTTGCATGCAAAATA
Organism: Benincasa hispida; assembly: GCF_009727055.1. Classification (NCBI taxonomy): domain Eukaryota; kingdom Viridiplantae; phylum Streptophyta; class Magnoliopsida; order Cucurbitales; family Cucurbitaceae; genus Benincasa; species Benincasa hispida. Next base: position 3,898,122 of record NC_052352.1, on the reverse strand, counting down.
GCATGTCCCAAGGAAGCTTAGCTCTCATAATTAATGGTCTTGCAATTAATTACAAACATTTTATAAATGATTCTGCTAAACCATTTTGTGTATGAACATGAGCTACAGGATGTTCCACACTTATTCCAATTGACATACAATAACTATCAAAAGCTTGGGATGTAAATTCACCAACATTATCAAGACGAATGGTCTTAATTGTATAATCAAGAAATTGTGATCTTAACTTAATTATTTGAGCAAGTAATCTTGCAAATGCAAGATTTCGACTTGATAATAAGCACACATGTGACCATCTACTGGATGCATCTATTAATACCATAAAATATTTAAATGTTCCACTTGGTGGGTTAATAGGTCCACATATATCACCGTAAATTCATTCTAAAAATGCAGGTGATTCAGTCCCCACTTTAGCTGGTGATGGTCTAATTATCAATTTTCCTTGAGAGCAAGGAACTCTTCAATGGGTGTCCATTTGATTCTCCTTATTGTTGTAGATCATGGATGACCCAGATGGTCAAGCCAAATTGTAAATATGTCTAGATTCATGAACTTTAGATTCATTATTGCATATGTTTCAATTACTCGTATATGAGTATTATACAATCCATAAGATAAAACAAACAACTTTTCCAATATACGTTTTTCATTTGAGACAATAGAGATAATATATAGATATTCCACATTACTCTTACTATCAGTCTCAATATGATAACCATTGCAACATAGACCTTTAAAACTTAGAAGATTTCTCTTTGATTGATTAGAGAACAATGCATTGTCAATTGTAAATTTTATTCCTCTATGTAAAATAATATTTGCTTTTCCAAAACCTTCGATCAAGTTTGCATAACCTAATATTGTATTTACTTTTACTTTCAGCATTGTCAATTTCGAAAAGTATTTTTTATTTGTAAGTATTGTATGTGTAGTTGCACTGTCTGCCAGACGTAGATCTTCTTTATTCATTTTTTAGTCATCCAATATATGAAAATAATCCATGTTTCTTCATTAAAAAAAAAATACAATAAGAAAAACAACACTTAAAATATACAAAAGTTACTTAAAAAAACATGAAGATAGATAAAAGAAAACAATAATATTAAGTCTAGATATTCTTAAAATCAAAAGAAACATGTGATATTCCATCAACTGTACCAATCTTCTCTTCAGAAGATTCAAAGAAGTCCGCCACATCCAAATTTATCATATGGGATGGGTCAAATATATCATTATCCCGGTATGCAAAATTTGCTTTCACGTTTTTTCTTTTTTCTTCAGGGACACCTGATAGAGGTCAACAAAGTGTTTTGACGTACGACAGGTACGTGACCAATGCCCAGTCATTCTGCATAGGAAGCAGTTATTTTCAACACTTTTTGAACTCTTATCTTGTGAAGTTTTTCCTTTGTGATCATCATTTTGTGTGTTTCTTTTGAAATTTGAACGATTAAAATGATCACCACGAAAATAATAATTATTTCTTCCTCTGCCACGGTCATGACCTCGACAGCGTCCACGACCTCAACCACGATTACTATTAAAATTTACAACATTCACTTCAGGGAATGGTGTTGTTCCGGTTGGTCGGGATTCATGATTTTTTATCAATAACTCGTTATTTTGTTCGACCACGAGAAGACATGAAATTAATTCAGAATACTGTTTAAAACCTTTCTCTCGATATTGCTGCTACATGAGCATATTCGAGACATGAAATGTAGAAAATGTCTTCTCTAACATATCAGAATCAGTCATTCTCTCTCTGCATAATAACAATTTCAAACTAATTTTAAATCATGCGGAGTTGTAATCACTTATGGATTTGAAATCTTGTAGCCACAAGTACATCGACTCATAACAATCTTTAGGAAGAATAATTGTTTTTTTATGATCATACAATTTTTTTCACAAGATACGGGGATCTTTTATTGTAAGATACTCCATTTTCAATCCCTCGTGGATATGATAATGAAGGAAAACTATAGTTTTTGCTTTATCCTGACTGGATGTCGTATTTCCTTCTTTAATAGTCTCCCCAAGATTCATAGCATCCAGGTGGATTTCGGCATCAAATACCCATGACAAATAATTGTTGCCATTAATATCAAGGACGACAATCTAATTTTGTAAGATTTTTCATGACAGTACTATCATAAAATATTGTACTTATGTTAGAAATTTAATATATATTGAATATGAAAAATAACATTAAATTTATTAATTATAACGAAGAGGGAAAAATCGACATACCTTTAAGCCTACCTTTAGCCAAAAAAATGACAGAAGCTCGTGTTGATAACGTGTTATGAAATTGATGAGCACAATAGAAACACGGATATGGAGAAAATATAATATAATAATAATAATAATATATAATTTAAAATAAAATAACTAAAATTATAAAATTGGATAATAGAAAATTTAGTGGAATTTGAAGTGGATTTCTTACCAAAGAGTGTGATTTTAAGTTCCACCAAATGCCACTATTTATAGGTAAAGTGGCAAGTAGAATGTGGACTTACATGGACACTAAACATGAATAACTACAAGGCACATGGACAATATGAAGGGTGACATATGACTTTTGAAACACTAAGCAATGGGCATCTATTTATTATTGTAATATTCATAATAGGCTTTTCATTTAAATCTTTGGATAATTTGAAATTTTACCATATACCTGTTAGGATTTATTTTCTACATTTCATAGTCTATAAATTTGTAAATAAATTATTGAATAAATAAAGTATTATTAATTTTCAAATAAATAAAGTGTTATTTATTATTTGCATAACTCAAATCCAATAAACTAATATCCAGGGTTATTTAATATAACTTGAATAATATGTGGTTGACATACAAGTGGATTACGTTGAAGTAACAACCTAAAATATTTCTAGTATATAGATAAGATTGAGTGTTTTATCCTAGTAACACTATGGATGCGGTCCATTTTGTAAGTGTTATAAATAGTTCGTGTATAGACATGTGAATGGAGGTATCCTATACAATGAGATTGTATAAGATCGTACCACTGAATATATAATCTCTCTTTGTAACACTGTCTTAAGAGATCGATACTTCAAACGATAACCATGTAACTCGATCATAATCCTGAGTGAGTTATGAACTTCTGCTTGTGAGGATTGTTTTTTTATTTGTAAGGGTGAGAATGGCCTTAGTTGTCGACTCAATATGTCTGCCATTTTGGGGACGATATCAAGTGAGGAGCTGGGAACATAGCTCCACAAGATGAAATTAACTTCTTCCCGTTCTTAAGGTAAGTAAAAAGGTTATTCCCTTAAGTGTTGACTCCAGTACTTGAACAATGAGGCCTCACCCTCTCACTGACCCAAGAGGGACTTTGTTTATTAGCAGACCATAAATAGATTGTTCATTAGAGGATCAATGGTACTTAAGGAGTAATAAGTAATCACAAGCATAGAACAGTAATTTGACCCAGTTGTAATTACGAACAACTTTAAAATGGTTAAATCAATGAACACATAAATATTCTACCGTTCATAGGAGTGCAACTATGGGTTTTAAGTGGAGTGTCTCATAGTTAATAATTGTTGATTAATATAATTAAAGAGTTTATTAATTAATCTCGTACCATTGGAGTCTATAACTGTAGATCCATCAGGTCCCTCTACTAGCTCACAACAGTTAAAATAAGGATATTGAATGTTGAAAGAATTTGAAGTATTCAAATTATTTTAAGGAAATTTTTGTTAATGATATAATTAATATAATGTATATAGATATATTATAATATAAAGTTAATTTTGAATTAGATTCAAATTTAAACTTTATAATATGAGAATAATATTAATATTTGAAGGAAAATTTTCACAAGTAGAAAAAATTCAAACTATTTATAAAAATAGCAAAAAAAAAAAAAACATTGATAGACACTGATGACTTCTATCAACATTTATCACATAGTATCAGTAATAGACTTTTATCAGTTTCTATCACTGATAAACCTTGATGGATTTCTATTAGCATCTATCAGTCTCTATCAAATAAGATTAAATTTTTCTATTTGTGTAAATAGTTTTCTTTATTGGGTTGTTTTTAAATATAGAAAGAAGAACCAAGGTATTTACAACATATAACAAAATTTGAAAACTATCAATGATAGATACTGATAGCCACTGATAGACATCTATCAGTGTCTATCAGCGTCTATCATTGATAGTTCTCAAATTTTGTTATATCTTGTAAATATTTTCGACAATTTTACCATTTGAAATACCTTATTTATTTTTCTATTTTTGAAAATCTATAAGTTAAATTAATGTTAATGAGGTTCATATTAAAACTATAGGTTATGAGAGAATATATATGTTGGAATATGATTCATATATATTTAAATTAAATATAAGATATTTAATTAAATAAATAAATAAGATTTAATTGATATTTAATTTAATTTAATATATTGGTTATAGTTTAGTTAAATAACTGCCTTGCATGTGTAGGAGCGTGGAGGAGTGGAATGAAGAGAGTTAACTCCCCTCACGTGTTATTTGAGGTATATGTAATCTACACTAAAACAGTTGGTGAGTTTTTCCAGGCTCGATTTTTATGAAAAAAACATAACAGAAAAGAAAAACCTCTCCTTTTTTGTCATAATTCTCCCTGAAAAATTTACCAGAGTAGAGTTCTCGGTTAGGTTAAAATTCCCTGCTATCTTCACAACAATCCCATAATACTCATTGTTCCAATAGAGAATAGCAGAGAAGATCTTTGGTTATGTTCATGATTGTACATGTTGTTTTTAGAAGACCAGGAAAAGACCTTGAAGACTTAGATCTACAAAAGTATAAATCTTCTTCCCTTTTCTAATGTAGAAAGGCATGCTAAATATGTTCTTATTTCTCTGTTTTGTATTAATTCTTATAACAAAATTAGGGTAAAAGTGATCACACACTTCCGTACAAGAATTCGATACTAATTTTAAAAATTTCACCATCATTATATANGTTGGGGGATCGAACCTCTTTGACTTCGAAGTCGATAGTACGAGTTGAGCTACGCTCATGTGGCCACCATCATTACATTATACTCAATTTCATTCATTAGAATTTCAAACAAAATTTTCAATAAAATGAAATATCAAAGATATAATTGGGACATCCCTCCCCGCATCTAAACGTTCATCAATTTGAATGTTATCCTCTCGTGAGAAAATATGAAAAGAGTGATGACTCTCCTCGAGTATTAAGACCATAAGAGATGTATGGAGTACGAAAATAGGATAGAAAAAACCCATCTTAGTTCTGTAAGAATGAAATGACATATTTATGATTTTTGAAGACAAGTTTTGGAAGTACGATGTGACAATTAATGGTCACAATGGGATCGTATAGGGTGAACAAACAACATCGGGATGTCGTGGCTTTCCTTTATTACAACGAATTATTATTGGAAAACGAGAAGACATGTATTGTGGAGGGTACTAAAAAGGGTTAGAAATCAAATCCTCTTTTTAGAGGGGAAAAAGGGACACGAGTGGGTGTGACTGTAGAAGAAGATATTATTACATTTAAGATGGAAGTGAAAGGGAAAAAGCAAGAGATGTTGTTTTTTAGGGACAAAGACATTGTACTAAAAAGTGGTTCACGTGGGCATGGCTTTTCTTAAAATTAAAAATGATTACATACAAATAAGAAACAAACGCTGAATTAGAATCGTTTTTGGGACATCAAAACGTAAAACCTTCCAAATCCCGCAGTGTTGTTTGACCATCTCTGTCGTTTTACTTCCACTTTTGGACAACCACTTGTTGATAACCTCACGTGCTTGTCACATTTTCCCATCCTTCTTTCTTTCTTTCTTTTTTCTTTTTTTTTTTTCTACCCCTAGAATATCTTACTATCATGAAACTATAATTGATTGAGTCCTCAAACTTACAAAACTGTTAAAAGTTTTTTACTCTCAAATTTATATCATTATAGAAATTATAACAATTCTCTATATTTGGTAGTTCAATTTTTATCATTTGGATGTCTCATTTCTATAACTATTATAAGTTTGAGAGTCCAATTTCAACACAAGTTTGAGGATTCAAAAAATTGAAGCTACCACGATACTTCAGGGATGATATTTGCAATTTATTGTTCTTTTTTTTTTCTTTTTTTAATGGGGGATTTTCAAAAATAGAAAGATAAGAAAACTATTTAATTTTCTTTGATAGAAGTTGGTAGATAGAAATCTATAAGTAGTTTTTTTTTTTTTTTTTTTTTGCTATGTCTGTAAATAGTTTGACATTTTTTCTATCTGTGAAAATTTTCTTTTTTAAATTGTAGATTTGGTCTCTATAGTTTAGAGAAAGTTAGAATTTAATCTTTATGATTTTAAAAGTTAAAATTTAGTATTTATGATTTAATAAAACTTCATAAATATCTATATGTTTGGATAAAAACTCAATAAATTATAGAAACTAAATTCTAATTATAAACTATAGGAATTAAATTCTAAATTTTTTGAATTTTTCTAAAATTACATGGACTAAATTTGCACTAACCCTTTTCTTAGTCGTGTTCTTTGATTCACTCGGTTTCTTTGCCATCCATTTATTAACTTTTACAAAATGAAGATGATAAGTTGTGCTGTGTTTGATTCCAATATTATTTCTACTTCCACAAGAATTTGTCTTTTTATTGTTTTTAGTCAAAATTCTTTTAGTGATGGAATGAGCTCTCTCCATTAGATGTGCGATTAAAGTCCTACTACGAATGATTATGACTAAGAATAATTATCTCGGTTAATCAAGAGGTTTGTTATCTTAAAATGGGCGATATGATCATGATTATGAGTAAAAATCTAATCTATATTTATTAATACGTATGTTGTCGATATTTATACTATTTTAGAAATTATAAAGAGTTGTTGTCCCAACATTATTTATTGTCAAAAGGATAAAATAAATAGGTGAGTGCGTGTACATGTCACCCTAATTCAAAAAAATGTCTTTTGATTTACATTATAATCAAAAAAATTTAAGTTTTTTTTTTAGTTCAGGTCGAAGTGAGAGAATCGAACATCTGATCTCTCAATTAAAGGTATATATCTCAACTAATTGACATATACTCATTTTAACAGCTAAACTATAAATTTAGTAGTAAATTTGATAATCCTAGCAATTTAATTTTAAAGTTCAAAATATTTCAACTATGTCAATGAGTACTATTAACTAAATAAATACATGTAGAGTTTATTTGATTTGACACTACAGAGGAGATGAATCACACAAAAAAGTAAATTGGAAATCAAATGACATGTACTTCATTGTCACTTTATAAAAAATATGTACCTAACTCTTAGACCATGCCATTCTATTTTGTCTAGTTATTTCTCGTTTTTTTTTTCTTTTTTAATTTGTCACATCATGCTAAACGAACTAATATGAAATAAATTAAACCGTCATTTAGTCAACAATACTAACTAAATAACTAAATGAAAATTACAATTTTATTATTAATATAAGTGAGATATAGAGAATCGAACATTTGATTTTAAACGAAGAAGTGTATTTGTTGAATTACGCTCACTTTAATAATAAAATTACAATCATCAACCCTCACATAAACTTACTAATAGTTAACAAAATTAACCATTATAAAACTTTATAACTTTAGTCAGTTTTAAAAGACAATGAATCAGGGCCACAAATGAAATAGAGAGAATGATTCCTCTTTCAGGTGGGGGTTTTGTTCATGTGAAAGCAGAGTATCTAATATCAATTTATGGAACAGAGTTAAAACATTCATGGACCAAGAAAAATTTGATTCCAATGGGTTATCATACACCTCCATCCATCCACAATGGTCCAAAACCCTTTTAAAGTGATGGGCTTCCTAAGCTTAGAATATTCATTGTCTTAGAAAGTAAGGTTAAAAAAAATTACTTTTACCCTTGTATTTTGCCCCCAAAAATAGAATCAAATCCTAAACTAATACTTTCAATTTCATCCAATTCAAAACTAAATTTAAATGAGTGGACTAATAAATCTCTCTTTAAAACTAACTTAAACTTTGGTGAACCATTGTATAAGCTACACAAAATTTAACACACAATTCTCAAAATCATGTCACAAAAAATGTCCAAATCTAACTAAAAAAAAGTACCTAAATATTAAACAAAATCAAACTAGCATATATATCTATCATATATATATATATATATCAGTTGTCAAAATTAATACATATACTTTCAATAAATCTTAATTTAATCTTTTTAAAGTTAATTTTTATTAAAATTGATTACATAATAATCTTAAAGCAAATCTTAAAGTAACACCGACGACGATTAAAATTTTAGATTGAATTTATTTCCATTATTTTATTATTTTATTTATTTATTTATTTTTGAAAGATTTGGTATGGAACCTAGAATGTGGATGGAAGAGAGAGACGAGTGAGAATGCAAGGGGAGAGAGAATAAGAGAGGAGGTTGAGGGAGGGGAGAATAAAATGAAAAGATTAATCGACATTTTTTTCGAAGTCATCTTGTCATGTCAGTCACATATCAATTTTTTATTAAAACTTAATGAGGACCCTTTTAAACCTATTCTTAAAAAATCAAGGATTACCAAAAGGTATCTTAGTAATATGAAGACTAAATGTACCTATTCTTTGAAATTCAGAAACCAAAATAATTTTCATGTTAGAAAAGAAACATTGCAAATATATTTCCAAAATTTATAAAAGAACACTAACAAGAAAGTTCCAAAAGCTAACTCATATCACTCAAATCAATACAACTATTTCTAAAATTCATCTCTTACCAATCTGTCAACTTTATGAGTTCTTTGAACTGATTTTTAAAGCAATTTTAACAAAGAAATCCAAGAAAAGTTCATATATAAATAACTTTCAAAATATAAATAAACAGAATTTGCAAGTTTTCAAAAGTAATGGTACAACAGGATTCTGAAAGATAACCTGAATTTGAAGGATAATTATGTAGTTCTGTTCTGTTCAAGATTCTCATTTCCAGATTTATAAAAGTCCAACATTTCTTCTTCAACAGGATGGGTCTTTCCAACAATCACAAGACAATGTAGAGGCGGCCCAAAATCAATACTTCTCAACTGCTTCATGGTGCCTGCAACAATCATCTGATCTTCGCTTCCGAGACGAGCAAATCCCACACACAGTGTGTCATCGTTGTATACTGCAGCATGAAAGCAATTACAAACATTTCTCACCTAGCCATACCGTTTGGACAAACTAAACTCTACCGTCAAATATATTACTGACAAAACGGGAAAACAATCTAAAGCAAAACTTGAAATACCGGCGTGGCATTAGCTAAAATGATTCCGACGATCACGTTAGCTTGGGGTTCTCTTTACTCTGGAGCCTAACCACAATAGTTTTCCAAGCTTTGCTTAAGAATATTATTCCGTTCCGCGCGTTGCAGAATGGAAAGTAGATTTCCTCATCAACAGGCAGTAAAAGATATTTTGTTTCTTTGGCCTTCTCAATAAAACCAAAAATTTCAGGTCATTTACGTGTTCATACCAGATTGTTCTTCCATTTGCTCAACCTCCAAGAGCTGTTCAATTGCTGTGTTTATAGACATAAATCTGGGTGGTTCATACTCTTTCCTTCCCCTGAAAATTTTAGGTAAATCAGAAAAAAGAACTTTCCACCAATTGCAGAATGATTAAACTACTAATTAGAACATGGGAAGCATAGAAAGTTGTTAGGCGACCGATGTGGTAGGGGATCAGTTACAAACCTGCATAAAGACTCCAAAGAAGGTTCCTTCACTCGTATATCTGGAGAAATATAATATTTAACTAGATGTGTGAATGAAATACATACATATATAACAAGGCACTAATCGTCAGTAACAAGCAGCTGCAGCAGAAGACTTCAAAACATTTCAACCACAACATTCAAGAACACTAAACAAAATATAATAACAAGGCTCCTTAGTCATCGCTAGAGATGAAAAAAAACATCATGACTTTAACATAAACATAGAGCCAAATTTATACCATTCTCAAAATATTGGAAAAAAAAGGTTTACAGAACATGATATTATACAATACAATGGAATTAGCTTAACTTCAAGACTATTTTTCATGTTGGAGTCATAATATCTTGGTCTGAATGATTAAGAACAGTATCCTACCTAACAAGCAGAGCGTGTGCAAACCAAGTCCACGGTTTTTCTGAATCTTCTCATAGAAGCTACTCGGTTTCCACGTTTCAGTAAAAAAGGGTATCGAAACGGTCTCCCCGTAGCGATATAATTGCAACCCACAAATTCCAATTGCGTTCATCACAGATGCATTGTACACCACTCTGACTTCAATCCTCAAACTCTTTGCTCGAACTACCAGATCAGAGTGAGTCGTGGCTCTGTATTATGACACAGTATATAGAAGATAAATATTTTGCTCAAAAGCAAATCCAATTGCAAACATCTTCAAAGTAGAAAAAAGGTCTCCGCGCCCCCATTGATAAGGTGTTCAATGAAAATGAGCATAACGCAATAAAAGAGGGAAAACAAACTCAACCCGAGCTTTAAATTAGATCACTATTTTTCACTTCATCTTATTTAAAATAAACTCAAAATTGCACATACAGTCCAACCAATTGGAAGAAAATCAATAGATTCCTCTTTCAGAAGTGATTCATCCTTTCCAAACGTAACATACAACTCCCTGTTGTACTATAAACTAAACCCGGCTCGATCTTTTACTGAAAGGATATCACCTAAGTAAAATTATTCTTCTCCTAAAGTCCTACTAAATTAGCAAGAAAGATCATTTCGTGGGTAGAGAAAAATAGAAGTATGCCAAAAGATGAAAAACGACTCAAATTAATTTTTTTTACCAAAAAAAAAAAAAAAAAAAACTGGTAATATACGCACCAATCCCTTCATTTGTCTCGTGTGAAAATTATGTCTTTTAACACTTTTAAAATGAAAATCGTAATCATAACCATATGAAAACTTATGGCAACTTTCAAGCTAAGTTTTCCATTGCATCCTCATATTCACTTGATCTTTTTTGAAATAAAGTCAACACCTAAATAAAATTATTCTTCTACCAAAGAAGTAGATAATAATAGAAGTATACGAAAAGATAAAACCCACTGAAATTAATGAAAAACCGGGACTATAAATATGATTTTTGCAGTTATCTCAAATGAACATCAATCCAATAATTTGAAGAATTGTGAAACCTATGTGTTTTAAAATACAAATCGTAATGGGGGATTTTTTTAATTCAAAACTAAATTGAAATTTAACCAATGATCGAATTGAGATCACAGAAGAAATCATCCAGAACCGTAAAAAGCTTAAAAAAATGGAAACTTCGTACCCGAAAGCGTCGCCAACAACAAGAAAAGCAACATCAGAGTTGCGAGCTTCGGAGAGCATCTGGTCGGCCTTCTCCTCCACCATTTCCCGATCTGCAACTGTAATAGTCTTCCCGTAGAGCTTCTCCTGTTTGAAAACTCGAATTCAGAATCCAGAGAAAGAAGAAGTTTGTGAGGGAGATCTGGGAAAGAAGAGCAATACCAGAGAAGAAATGCCGTCGGAAGCAAGGCCGAAGGATAAGAGAGAAGTGTAGGCTTCCATATAAACCTTTTCGCATTTTTTCACACATTCTAATCCTCTGAGAGTGATGTCCTTTTCGTCTCCCAATCCTAAACCTATAATGTACAACATCCTTCTACTCTTTCTCTTCTGAACTTAAACCCTAAAATTCTTTCGAAATCTAACCGTTTCCTAAAACCCTAGCCTCCGTACGCGACGGCGCCACTGCTTTCGCCGGAGCCTTCCTATAACGTATTTAAGAGGCTTTTTCTTTCTTTCTTTTTTATTATTTTTATTTTTTTATTATTTTTTTCCCCTCTGTTTTCTGAATTTCAAAAGGATAAGATTTTAATCCAACCCACTATGCTCTGGGCTTCGGTCCATTTTTCATGTTCTGTAGTTTTTTTTTTTTTTTTTTTCTCCCTAGAAAAACACAGACTCTGAAATTGTAAAAGCTATGATTTCTAGCTTTTAGATTTGGTTTTCTTAAAAATTTGCTAGCTTCTTTGCTTTTTAAATAAATATATTTTGATAATATTATTTCAAATTGATATAATTTGTTAGGTCTATTTTCAAATTTTAATTTATTCATTTTTATAACAATTATTTTTTTTAAAAAAATTATCAAATAATTTATATTAAATAAAATTAGTTAAAATTTAAATACATGCAATTTTAAATAAATCATATGAAAATAATTGAAAGAGTAAACCTAGTTTGGTTCATATAACTAAATTACATCAATTTAGTATTAATTTACTAAATAACGTAACTAGTTTTTTAATTAAAATTAAAATTTATCAAACAATGTTTTATGTCATTACACAATTGATTTTTCTAAAAGCACAGCTGTCGGTAATTATTAAAAGCTTCAACAATCTCAAATGGAGTCTTAATTTAATAATAATTCGGTTCCTTAACTTTAATATGATATGATAATGAGATTTGTTATATATGTAGATTGATAAACTAATTTAACGATCAATTCTATATTTTAGAAAAAATAAATAATAAAATAATAATTCCTTACATGATAAAATTTTGATAGTTAATTTTGAAATTTTGTTATGGTCATAAAAGTTCAATAACTAAATATGATTTATGTGTGTGTGTTTTTTTTTAACTTTTATGTTTTTTAAGTTCAATAATGAAGTGAGGATTAAACTATTGATATTTAGAATATTAATAGATTTTTTTTTTTATCTAATAAACTATTTTCAAATTGACAAAGGAGCATACAAAAGTTATAATATTGCTGATTGAAAATAGCACAACTAATTAAAGTATATGTCCTCGAACAAACTTGATTCTCTCACTCTACATGTTGAATTAGCTAAAAAACATATTGTTGATTCTATGATCATTACAAGAAATCGAACTTCTCCTGATGTCACAAATCGCCAGGAAAGGGTGGAAAATGCGTCGGGAGAGTCTCTTCCGACGAATAATGGATTGTCAGGAGTTTGGTTGGGAAAAACCTGTCGGGAGAGGAACTCCCGACGTATGAAACAAAGGCGTCGGGAGTTAGTCAAAGAACTCTCAATGCATGTATAGGGCGTCAAGAGTTCCTCCAACTCCTGACGCAGTAAAATATACGTGGGTGTTTCTTCATTAGTTGAAAATTGTCTTTTAAATATTTTTAATTTATAATTTACAATTTTTTAAAATTTAATCTAAATAACCTGTAAAACATAATTAACCAACTTAAACAGATTCACATAATAAATAAAACAAAGAAAACGAAATCTATACTATAACAAATAAATCAAAAATTACAATATCCTATAATAAAACAAAGTCGATACGAAATAAAAGAAATTTGTTTTCACAAATACATAGAAGAAATAAAATGAAAACAACGTATGGAACACAGTATCTTGAACAATCGTCCAATCTCATATCTAAACAGCATCCTACGATAAAACAAAAACATTCAAATGTCCTCATCTTTAAACATCCACAACATATTCAAACTTCATAAACAAAACATCCACAAATGTCATAATCGTCCAACCAAACTTCATAAATCAACAAGAACACATTAGAACTTCATAATCATCCAACCAAACTTCATAAATTTCATAAACAAGAACGAACACAAATAAAACTCAAATTTTCTCCCCAAAAAAATCTAAATCAATCTCAACCCACTCCTATAACACATTAGAACTTCATAAACATTCATAAACACACAAAAACTCCAAGTTCAATGACAAACGAGTATAATCAAATTCTATCCACCCCCACAACAAACATGAAACCTCCCGAACATAAAAAAAACACACAAATTCCACTCCAAAACGATTACAACCGAACTCTATGCACCCCCACAACATATTCAAATTTCATAAACATTAATAAACACACAAAAACTCCAAGTTCAACGACAAAACGAGTATAATCAAACTCTATCCACCCCCCATGACAAACATGAAACCTCCTGAATATTAAAAAACACACTAAAAGGACAAAACGACAAAAAGCACATCAAAATCCAGTTGTTTGGCTACCATAACTGCAAGATAGCCAACAATTCTTTATCATAAAGTTACTTAAGACTTAACTACTTTGCTACCATAACTGCAGGACAACAACATATTAAACACCTAAGTAATGTAGTAATCATACCTAATTCGATAGGTCTTCTCTCTGTGATCATATCATGTCTTCAATCATTTTTTCCATTTCTTCCATTTGTCTTGCATGATCCTCTTTCATTTGTTTCTAAACGTCTTTAAGTTCCTTAATCCTTGATTGAGATTGTTCGAAATTGGCTCTCAATTCCTCCATTCCCCTATCCGTTCCTTGAGTAGATGACGAACTCGATGAGCTGCTACCCCTTCTTTACTTAGGTTTAGGACCCCAACCTAGGCCTTTTGAGTAGACGACCCCTTTTGAATACCCGGGTCGTCTACTCAAAATCGTCTCATAGATTTCATCCCCTGTTAGTGGTTGAGAACCTTCTAGAGTGGGGTTGGATTATAATTCTAACATTTGATTCTAGACATATTAATTAAATGTGTAAGTACGAGCGACTGAAGTTAGAAATAAAAAACAACATGATAGTAAAACAAAAAATGTTACATGTGCATTTTCAGCTGCCTCGTTCACGAACTTGCCATCTTTAAAGTGTGTTTCCCTAAATAGGTCAACACGTCCTATTTCTCGACCTTCCTTTGCCTGCAACTCTATCTGAATTTGTAGGAATGACTTCGATCTGCCTACGTGGTCGAACGGTAATTTCTCTCTATTCTTCCTATTCGTCTCTGACATTTCCTACATTTCAACAAATAATAAATAACAAATATTCTATAATAGTAAATGCAGTAAATGATGCATGAACTAAATTATTTTAGCCTGAAATGCTTTACTCTCGAAGCGGTCACACAAAAAATACCAATCTTCTGGCCTATTTTTAAGCCAGTTAGGCAAGTTGGCACGTGCTTGCTGAAGATCTCCACATTTCCTGTAATGTCTGTGCAAATCTACTCTAAATTCTTTGAAGGAGTTTTGCATTTGATGTTCTATAAAATAGTTAAGTCATTGACTGGACAGATCAAGTTCGAAATGAGGCTACAAAAGAATGAAGGAAGAATTAGCATATATGATGTTCACGACTCTTAGTCTACAATTGACTTTAAAAGAACAAACTTATAATTATTTACAACAATTGACTCTTAGTCAATTCTATAAACTCATTTGGAACCTCAGCAAAAGTACGACATCGTACTGGAAATGCAGATCTCACGGCAAACCAATTGCATTACTAAATCGTACAGAATGTTGAGAAAACGACTTTGTCTCCCCTTCATTTATCACGATTGTAATTCTGCCATGTTTTTTTTATGTATTTTTCCAACTCGATGTTCAGCGAATGCTCGGGTTTCCTCCGAGTGGATGCTTATCTGAGGAATAAAAAATTTAAAACAGTTTATGATGTGTTTCAGTTAACAGAATATATTTCAAAATATACTAACCTAAAGTGTCACCCACAGAAGATCTCGTGTTGCCTAGATATATATCCTAGAATTCTTCATCGCATCCTGTTGCCTGTTAAGGGTTGACATCGTATCTATACAAACACAAAAAGACAAAACAATATTAAATTAATATGAAATACATGTAAACAGAGAAAAAGAGAATTGAGTAGATATATGATTACTCATCATCGTAATCTAATTCAAATTATTCATCAGCACTTGAACTGTTATTGGGAGATAATTGTTTTTCATCATCATCGTTTACTCATCATCACCATGTCCAATAATTGGTCTTTCCAAAACTATAGGATCAACGTCAACTCTGCATAAAATAACCTTCTCAATGGTTTCATCCACTCGAACTCCACCAACAATTTCTAGTAAATCTAGTTGTGCATTTTTCAACATCATCCACTTCTACTACATCCCATATTCACTGATTTTGGACTACTTGAACAACTTTCCAATTGCTATCATATTTGACGTCATCAATATAAAAGACTTATTGTGCTTGGATAGCAAAGATGAAAGGCTCACCATGTCATTGTATCGACAATACCAAAAGTGTGATGCATTGATCGATTTGTATCCTAAATCCACATGTGTCCTATTAATTTTGTTGTTATCCGTGTCAAACCATTTACACTTGAAAAAAAAAACACATCTTCTGTTCGCATATTGGAAATCTAATATTTCATCTACAACACCATAGAAATTATTATCCACACTTCTGTTCCCACTGATCTCCCGGCCACTAGGAAATTTCACTGATTAGACATGAATCCATCCGAAAATTTCACTGATTTCAAATACTTACAAAACGAAATCTGTTCACCATTAGTTAATGTATACGTGCATGTGGTTTTATAAATCTGTTATCGACCTGTATCAAGTGTAGGTCCTTTCTTATCTTCAAATCTTGTAAGTCTGATCGAGCGTTCGTTGTATCCTTTGTCTTTCCTTCAATATTTAACAATGTGCCCACCAAATCGTCGCATATGTCTTTTTCAATATGCATTACATCCAATTTATGTCGTAACAATAGTCTGGACCAATATGGAAGTTGGAAAAAAATATTTTTCTTAGTTTAGTTTAGAATTCGTTTTCTTTTTTTATCTTGCTTCGATGGATGTTTGCTAAGCACAGAAAAGTTTAACATATTTATTTGTTGTAAGGTCTCTTCTCCATTCATTACGATTAAAGGAGGTCTACGTTCAACTTTTCTATTATGTTGCCTACTTCGACGCCAACTATGATTCTCTGGAAGATAACATCGATGTTCCATAAATGATATTTTCCCTCTTATCCCAAAGGACGATTTATCTTCTTTGCATATTGGACATGCTTGATAACCTTTTGTACTCTACCCAAATATGTCACCAAACGCAGAGAAATCATTAATCGTCCATAATAACGTAGCATATAGTTGAAAAACTCACCAGTAACAGAATCATAAGTTCGTACACCAATTGTCCATAACTCTTTCAACTCTTCAATCAACGGCTGCAAGTAAAAATTAATTTCCTTTCCAGGAGATTTTGGACCAGGTATGAGCAAAGACATGGAGAAGTTTGTTTCATTCATGTGTTTCCAAGGGGGAAAATTATAAGGAATTATCACCACAGGCCACATACTATAAGAAATGCTTATATTTCCAAACAGATTGAACCCATTTGAAGCTAATCCCAAACGAACATTTCGGGGATCTAAAGAGAAATGAGGAAATTCACGATCAAAATTTTTCCACCCCTCTGCATCAGCTGGATGTCTCAATACATCCTCCTTTTCAACTCGCTTATCTTTATACCATCTCATGTCAGAAGCGTCTTCTTTTGATGCAAACAATCATTTTAATCTTGGTATCAATGAAAAATGATGCAATATCTTATGTGGTATTTTTTTACCCTTGCCATTATTAATTTTGTACCGAGACTCACCACAAACGGGGCATTGCTGCAAATATGCAAACTCTTTCCAATACAATACACAATCATATTTGCACGCATGAATAGACTCATAACCTAGGCCTAAATCACGCAATTTTCGCTTGGCTTCATAAAAGGAAGTAGGAATAGCGGTGCCAGTTGGAAACGCTGCTTTTAACAATTCCAGCAACATATCAAACGATTTGTTACTCCAGCCGTTGAGAACTTTGATATGCATCAACTTCACTAAAAAGTTCAAGGACGAAAATTGCGAACAACCAGAGTATAATTCATTACGTACTTTGGTCATTAAATCCTAGAATAAGTTTGTGATATCACTTTCTTGATCATTAGAGGACATTTCATTCTCAATCTTTTCTTCATTTGCATCTTCGTTTTCAATTGGAACTTGTAAATCGTTTATAAGATTCAACATCTCATTTTCTTCGACAACATTACCCTCTATATTATCTACTTCAACATTCTATATCGAATGAGTTGTATGACTTTCAAAACCTCTAGATAAGTTTACTGGCTCTCCATGATATACTCATTCATAGTATGAGGGAGATATTCCATATGTTAATAGATGTCGTTCCACGATATCTATTTTTTCCCAAATTGAATTCATACAATTCTTGCATGGATATCTTATTCGTCCGGAATCATTAATATGAAACTTCGCCATATCTAAAACTGGGATACTCCTTCTCTATACTCCACTGATAACTTATTCCTAGTCCATTATTTATTCATCCTTAAAAATAAATATTTTCTGACCAACTTATAATCCAAAACAATAACCTAAATTAGAGGACAAAGTACAAAGTCTTTATTAAGCATGATTTTTTATTAATTTAATAAACAATTCCAAGTTTGTTCGGAGAATTTAAAATTTTAATAATTTATAATAGACGATTTGACTTTTTTTGCCCTGTTATTGATTTTTTTGCCCCTGAACGAAGTCCAAAATTAAGTAAATTGTAACATCCATAATCCACCAAATTACATAAATTGTAACATCCATAATCCACAATTCACAATAATCCATTAAATTGCAGAAATTTTCACATCTATTAATGTAAATTAAGTAATCCATAACCTTAAGAATTAAAAGGAAAAAAAAAAACTCAATCCACAACAACATCCACAATCCATAATTCATAATTCGCATTAGATTACCAACATGCTAGAAATTAAATTAGCAATACTAATTACCAACATTACTAACATGCTAGAAATTAAAAACAATGACTTAAATTAATATATAAAATAAATGAAATGGATGTGCACGGACCTTGTTGAAAGCTTGAAAATAAACATCAGAATCGCAAGCAATGAAAGGGGAAGGCGGCGGGCGACGTGAAGGGGGAAGATTATCGGCAGCGCAAGATGAAGGGGGGCGACGGTATGAGCGGAACGACATCGTGAAGGGGGCGATGGCCGTGAAGGGATACCGGCGGGGGAGAGGGAACGACGGGGAAGAGGAAAAAATGGGGGGGTGGGGATTAGAGTTTTAATATAGAGAAGAAGACGAAAAATAAAGGAGAATGGGATCTGATTTTTTACCAGATCCCATCTCGACGCCGTCCGATGGGTGTCAGGAGAGCCGTCTCGTCCTTATGGCGTCGGAGAACACCCTGTCTCCCAATGACCGATTTAGGCGTCGGGAGAGCTCATTTTTCTTATAGTGGATTTTTTTTTTTTTTTTTGCTAATAAAAGCCATTGCTAATTTGTAGTTTTTAAGATCATCCAAACATAACTTAACGATGTGATTATGTATTTCAAACATAATTTAGTGAATAAGACACTTATTACTATCTAAATATCAATTGTTCAAACTTCTCAGTCGAACTAAAAACTTGTCATGGTTAATATTTTGTTCAATGGTTAAGATATTTGTAAAGAAAAAACAACT
This sequence comes from Benincasa hispida, assembly GCF_009727055.1. Lineage (NCBI taxonomy): Eukaryota > Viridiplantae > Streptophyta > Magnoliopsida > Cucurbitales > Cucurbitaceae > Benincasa > Benincasa hispida. Next base: position 3,878,721 of record NC_052352.1, on the reverse strand, counting down.
AAATTTGTTAGTGTCAAATTATGCATTTCTCAAAGTTGGCAGAGAAAGATATGTGACATTGAGATAAATAATTTATTAAAATCTCGTTTGATAATCATTTTGTATCTTATTTTTGTTTTGAAAAATTGAACTTATTTTTTCACAATGACTTTTATTTTTCCTATATAATATTTAAATTCTTAACCAAATTTTGAAGATAAAAATAACTTTTTAGAACTATTTTTTAAGTTTTCAAAACTGGTTTACTAAAATATAAACAAGAAAATTTAAAAGCCAATAAATGAGCCTAATATTTATAGGCTTGGATTATGACATTCACTAAATTAAGATTTTGGCTTTTTTTGTTTCAAAAGTTGAAATTGCGGAGAATTGAGCCATTGATTTTTTACTTTTGAGATGATAATTTTGGAATATTTTTATCCTTTAAATTATACTCATATTTGTATGGTATTTTCGAACTTTCGTATATGAAATTCAATTTCTTCATTTCTTCCTTCTCTCTCACAAAATTTCCAATTCATTAATTCTCTATGTTCTTTTTTTCCGAGTGACGTTGTAGATTTCCAACAAAAATGCAAATACGCTAAGTTTAATAATTTATATCTAATTTTTAGTATTAAAAGGCTTTGATTTTCATGTAAATTCAAGCCTAAATATGAATAAAATACCGATTATCACTTAAAAGATGCAGGATTAGATCTCCAACTCTATAATGATTTTTACAGTTAAAAATTTATAAGGGCATTATAATAGTCAAAATATGTGAAATTGGCCAAAAAAGACAAAAAAAAAAATTTGAAAGCATCATTTGAAGTTATAATGTTGGAGTTGAATGTCTTAAAAATTTGGGGAGGTATTAGATACTTTGCTCATAAGGTGGGTCCATATGATACTTTACTCAATAATTGGTAACTCAATCGCTCCCAATTTTTCATTAGCATTTATTCTTATCCCTGCTGTGACCTTGGGTAGTTCACAAGCCAATCATCATTTGGAAAAAATGCGAACTTTTCAAACATGGATAATTTTCATGGGTTTTTTTAAAAACACTTTTTTCTCATATCAATCTAAAGGGTCCGAAAAATTGAAGGAGAGTATCAAATTAGTTAAATAGTCCATGACTATAATAGTATGCATTTAGATATAGACTAAGAAATACAAACATAGATACGGATACGATACGATACGGGGATACGTTAATTTCTAAAAAATTAAGATACAGATATGTTGAAAATATGTGTGTATATATATATATATAATGTTTAATTAATTGCTATAATACTTATTCTAAGTTTGATTAAAATAGATTAAAAAAAAAGAATGAAAACTTGAAAAAAATCCAGTAACGTCGAGTGATTGTTGAGCGACTAGAGTAGACGGTAGGAAAGAAGTAGAAGATGAAGATTGAAGAATGAAACTGGGGATGAAGGAGATGTGAATCATGATTTCTAATAGTGAGAGAGAATTGAATAATGAAGATTTAATTACATTTCATTGTTTTTTTTAATTTTTTTTTTATGTTTTTATCATTTTTAATTTATTTTGTTTTGGATTGCTCAATTTAAGTGGATTTTTATATTTTGAAGTGATTTTAAAACGGTTGAAATCACTTTTGTCATTTTCAAAATCATCGTGAAATATGTTTAATCCTTCAAAACTAATTTTGATGATATGAACATTGTATTTAGAAGTGTAAATTTGAAAACTAAATTAATTTTAAGTAATTAAAAGTGTGTTTTCGAGTGATTTTAAAAATGAAAAAAATGTGATTTTTGATAATTTTAAAATCACTCCTAAACATGTACTAAAATAAAATAGGGTGTGGGTTGAGCTTAAATTTTGAAAAAAAAATGACTTACTCTTTACGTATCTGGAAGCATATACGCGTATCTGAAAGTTAAAAATAAAAATTAAAAAAATTAGATACTTCAAATCACGTATCAGACACATATCTAAACATATTCGTATTCGTATCTGATACCGATTCTCTGCACAATTAGAAGTATCTATGCTTCCTAGGATGTAGACTATTTTAGTAGGAGAGAGTAAGTACTCGTGGGCCAAAATGAGCTTAGTATTGACATGTGTTGATCTGATATATGAGGTATAGGTTGAATCCCCACCATTGTAATTGTGGGAAATAATAAACAGTTATTTTTCATAAACATGGGTGGGTTATAATAATCCAAACACCCTCATTTGAGGGGGTAAAATTGTAAATTGATGCTTCATTTTAATTTGAAATGAATTTTATAACAAAAGTCAAGGATCAAAATTCTGTTCACATGGATAGACACAAATCTCTCTCGTTCTCTCTCCAACATGCTACCATATAAATAGCCCCACCAACGCCTTCCAATTTCCGAAAATTCTCAGAGGCAAAAATCAAAATTAAAACAGAGATTGGTGAACGGAGCGAAATTGAGAGGTCTCCCTGGAGTTCTATTTGATCTAGCTGCTTACGGACCACTTCACTGCCGCCGCCGCCACCGCCAGGCTCGGAGTTTCGGTCATATTGTAATTCGTTCTTCAGCTTTCTGTGCGAAGTGAGTATCAATCAATTCTCACTTGTCTTCCGTTGCTTTTTCATTTCTCTTGATCGGTTAGTTTGAACTATATGTTCTCTACACTTAATATATTTATCATTTGTTCTTCCTAGCTAATCTTGATTTTCTTTCTGTTTTTACTCGATCATTTACCTGTGTTGAATTGAACTGATCGTGCTGATGGATTTCGTTGCATTTCTCTTTATTTTATGTATTTTTCTTTACAATTTTCTAATACTTGCTTGAGAGCTACCCTAATTTACCGGATGATGCTTGAGTTGTTGTTTCCGCTTGATTTTCTACTTAGTAATCAATTTGTTTGTCTGGCTGTTTCCTCTTTTTCGATTATGCGCGATTAAATTAAGAGTCATTTTGCTTTTATTACTGTTTCGTTTCGTTTCTGGCTAGCATCTAAAATGCTCACGGAAAGTGAAGGATGTGTTCTTCCAATCACCGAAGTATTGCTTGTATTCGTGTGAATGCTTTTGTTCTTTGTTCATTGCATTCATTCCACTTGTATTCGTGTGAATGTCTTTGTTCTTTGTAGATTCCATATTGACACACCACAATCGGCTAAATTTTATGTTTTTTCACAAAAAATTATAGTTTAAACTGCCGTTGTAGTTTAACTTTATTTTTCCTATTTGAATTCCCCTACTTATTCACTTTCGATATCATTAAGAAAGTAATTATACTTCAGGTATCAGTTTATCTAACTCATCCTTTTTTGTTCTAAATCATAGGTCCTTTATACAAAATGATAGGAGCACTAATCACCAGAGGACTCACGTATGTTTATAAGTTATAATTGTACTCTCGATTTATATGTATGAAATTGTTGCTCTACAAATTGTAATTGAGTTTGGACTGTGGCGGTAGGATGATTTTGGGCTATGCCTATCCTGCTTATGAATGCTACAAAACGGTTGAAACCAGCCAGCCAGAGATTGAACAACTTCATTATTGGTGCCAGTACTGGCAAGTTACACAACTCCTCAAATTTTGCAGTAATATATCATTTCTTGATTTTCTAAGTTTCATGTTCATCTCTTGGTGGACGCAGGATTCTGGTGGCTATATTGACAATTCTCGAGAGAATTGGCGATTCTTTTATTTCATGGTAGGCTTCTTCTTTTCTTTTTTTCTTTTCCCTTCAAATTTTAAATATATTACAAATGATATTGGAAATCGTATTGAAAAATCCTTCATTCTTTTAACGAAATTTTTTAATATAAAATTATACTTGGATAGTTAAATTTGAATTGTTTCCTTTTTAGCTTCTTCAAATATTCACATTGCTGCTTTCATAAACAAAAATGTTGATGTATCAATTTTATTAATTAAATGTTGATGAAAATTTTATTAAAAACTCATATAACCAAAGTTTAAAATATCTATGAAAGTTCCTTAAAAATTTATAAAAACAAAATTTAGATTAATAAATGAACGTTCCTTTTTAAATGTCGATCAATCTTTTATGTTATGTTAAAAGTCCTAACATGTAGCAATATTGATAAAAAATGTCAACCACATACCATTCATAAAACCTTGTTCCAAAGCACTTGGTTATTGTATAGGCTTTTTTTTTTTTTTTTTTTTTTGGGCTGTGTTTACAATGGTATAAAACAGGTAAAATCGCACTCAAAGAAAAATGTTGATATTTAGAAATAACTTGGTCACACTCTCTAAAAATTAGTTTTAAATTTTCTTAAAAGAAAAAATTGTTTCATTCTTGTTCCCAAACAAATGTCAAGGTCCTTTTTAGTTTCTAAAAAGTATCTAAATTTCTTTTAATTTGAGAATCTTGAAAGTATTAGGAATAGGTTTTTAATAAAAATAAAATTTAATAAGAGAAAAATCCTACGTCAATCAAATGTCATAAATTTTCAAATCCAAATAAAAGGATAATGATTAGTTGCAGTCTAAGCCACACTCAATTCTTAAGTTCTCCTTCTCTCCACCACACAAAAAATAAAAAAAATAAAAGTATATTTTTAAAAAAACTAAATGGCCACATGTCATTTTTTCATTGGAGTGGGTAATGTTACCATTCTTAAGATCGTATTTTGGTGTCCTATTAGCTTTTTATTATTATTATTATTTTGTCTTTGGTTTGAAGGTTTCCGTTCTATGGTGAAGCAAAGTTGGCATTCTTCGTTTATCTATGGCATCCAAAAACCAAGGTACAAGACTATCCTCAATTATTAGTTACTTTGGTTATAATAAATTATGATTTAAATGATTTATGTATATTTGATAACTATTAGTTTTTTAAAATTAAAGTTTATAAACACGAACTTATAAATATTAGCTTGTTACTTTCGCCTATTAATTTTTATGTTTTGTTATCTACATTTTAAAAATATTTTAAAGGTTTCGTTTGACAACTATTTATGTTTGATTTTTTGTTTTAAAAATATTTATACTTGTTCCCTTTCAATTTCTTTATTATGGTTTTCACATATTTTAAGAAAACACATGAATTCGTAATCAAGTTTTAAAAGCAAAAATTTATTTTGAAAACTTTTTTTTTTTTTTCGGTTTTCAAAACATAGTTTGGCTTTCTAAAATATCACTAAAATTTGAATAACAAAATATCAAAACTTACGATGGAAGTAAGGTTTATAAGCTCAATTTTCAAAAACAAAAAATTTAAAGCTAAAAACCAAATTGTTATAAAAACGAGGCTTAGAAAGTTATTTTTAAGAATTTGTTTTTGCTTTGAAATTTGGCTAAAGAATCAAATGTTTACATAGGAAAAACGAAAACTATGATTAAGAAATCATGGGAAAACATACACAATTTTCAAATACCAAAAATGAAATAGTTATCAAGTGAGACTTAAGTGGTTGGTTTTAATTCTAGTTAATTAATAATTAATTCAATCACGAAGTATAATAATGTAGATTATGTATTAGCAATTTATATTTAGTTCCATAAAAAAGAATATACATACATATTAACGAAAACTTTGAGGAATGAAATTGGTGATTAAAATGTTTGGTAAGCCACGTTGTGTTGACAGGGAGCGAACCATGTGTATGATTCGTTTTTCAGACCATATGTTTCAAAGCACGAACCTGTAATTGATCGGAACTTGTCGGAGTTGAAGCTAAAAGCCAGCGATGCTGCATTTCTCTACTTTCGAAGAGCTGCTTCCTACTTTCAAACTACTTTGTTTGATATATTTTCTAAGATTAATACTGCCACTGCTGCTGCTCCTCCACCTCCCAAGGTTAATTCAACAACTTCCTTTTTCCTTACAATTGTTCCATGTCTTATAATTACAAATTTGGTCCCGTCCTTTTAGAAAAATTAAAATTTAGTCTCTATAATTTTAAAAAGCTAAAATTTAATCCTTATAATTTGATAAAATTCTTATAAATAATCCCTATGGTAGGACATATAAATTTATGATAGAGACTATTTACGAAGGTTTCATCAAATCAATAGGACATTCTAAAATTTTCCAAATCAAGAGATCCAATTTTCCATTTAACCATTTATAGTATTTCAGATTTAGTAAAATTGATTTTAGAAGTGAATTTGAATGTAATTCAACTAGTTTAAATGTACCTCTTTTGACCAAGAGGTTAGATAATCGAATTTATGGTTTTCATCCATATATATTTTTTTTAAAATATCTTAGAAAGGATGTCTTTTTGTTCCCCTTTTTTTTAATGTGGTAAAATGTTTCTTAATATTTAAAAGTTATTGGAAATGCTTTTAAAGATGTAGTTACTTCAAAATATGTGCTTATAGAAATATTTTCAACAATTTTGAAATATTTATTGGTTATTTCAAAAACTTTAATTTTTTTAGAAATTCATTTAAAGATAGTAGTTATTTCGTCATCTTTTTGGAAAAGGTAGATAACAAAGTAAAGAAACTAATAGGTGAAAATAAAAATTTATGTCAAATCATGAATGAGTAATTACATCCAATCTCCAAAAAAAATCTCACATCTTTCTTTCACTATTTCGACCCCGGCGTTGCTTGGTCGGTCTTGTTTCAAACTTTCTCTTTTTGAAATAGAATAAATTTTTAAAAACCAAATAGTTATCAAAAGGGAGTCTTAGAAGCATAATTATCAAGTTCAATTTAAAATTTTCCACACTTCCATACGTGGATTTTGTATCTTTTTCTTAGTTCAATATGGTAAGATGAGAATTCAAATCTTTTAAGTGATAGTATTGAGTCCACAATTTTTATTTGTACTAAAAAATAAAAAAATAAAAAAAAAAAACTTTCAAAAGTAAATTAATTTTAATTTATGATAGAATGAATTAAAATATAAAATGCAATATACATTTTAATTTCTATGTAATTTACAAAAATTGACGTTGAAGGATTCAACTGTATTTGCCCTTAAAACTATGAAGATTTTTATTCAAAAAAGAAAAAGAAAACTAAGGAGATTTAAGGTAGGTTTCACTCTCTCACATCGGTTTAAGATGTTCTTTTTTGGGAACTACTTTTAATATGTATTTTTTTAGCTTTAAGAAAATGTGTTTAGAGGCACTACATTCAAAAGTGATTCTACTAATCACAAATGTACGTATCTTATTACTACACTATGATTTTGTCAATCACTTTTAATTTAAAGTCACTTTTTGGTGGGTAACTTCTCTCAATTGTTACAAAGAGTTTTAGTTTAAATATTATTTTAGTCCTTATATTTTCAATTTTGATTCATTTTACTCTCAATTTTGATTTATTTTTATTCTTGAACTTTAAAAAAGATTATCATTCTTATTTTTTAAAAATAAAAATGAAGGGAGCAAAATGACAACTTTTAAAGTATAGAGATAAAAATAAACTAAAGTTGAAAGTATAGGAATCAAATAAACATTTTGAAAGTAGATGGATCAAAATGGAAAAAAAAAATAAAAATATAAAGACTAAAGTAGTATTTAACTAAGAATTTTATATAATCTAATTTTTTTAAGTGTATTTTATTGGCTAACACTGTCAATTTTTTTAAAAGATAAAGTACTGTCAGAAAATCACATTGAAAATTAAACTGAGACTCTAAAGTAGTAACCCTGTCACAAGTTACGCAAATAGAAAATATTATTTTTCTTTGACAGGAATAAAAGCATAGCGATAGCCTTTTTAAGGAGAAAAAAGAAACTTGCAAAAATGAACATCAAGCATTACATGGAATGTGCCATGATTTGCAAGGATAGAAATATACTTGATATTTAGTAATTCTTCTAAATAGAACGTTATTAAATTGCATAAGTTTAATATTTACGTGTAAATATTGAATAACAAATTGAAGATGTTTTTAGGTTTATTTGAAAATTGATTTTCAAAAACAAAATTTTAATTCTTAAAACCAAAAAAGAAAAACTCAAACAGGTTTTTTTTTTTAGTCATTTAACATGGGAGTGAATTTTAGGGCATGTTTACTGCTCCTTAATAAAATTGTTGTAATTGTAAGAGATTTTTTTCTATTATTCATAATTTATAAAATATTGTTAACTAATTTTCTAAAACATATTTAAATAGACTCCACTTTTTCATATTACAATTGATTGAAAAGTAAACATGGGTTTAATAAAACAGTAAAGCAGAAATTTACTGACGTCTTTTTGGAAATAAAATTAATAGGTTAATTATAAGTGGCCTATTTATTTAATAATATAGAAACAAACAAATAAAATAAAGTTTCTAAATTTTATTATTTTTTTAAAAAAATGTCTTCAAAGAGCTGTTAATGTTCAGTTTATTTTCAGAAAACAAAATCATATCAGTGGTAAAACTCATCGGTCCAGTCATACTAAGCATGGCTCAAAGCATCTTCCTTCAAATCCTGTTAATAAGCTCTACTCTTAAAACAAACAAAATAAATTATATTTTTAAAAAAATAATAAAATGAAGGACAAATTGCAAAACCCAACTATGAAATATAGTGGTAAATGTAATTGCATCCTCAAACTTTTAATTGTAAAAGTTGGACCCACAAATGATTAAAAAAAAATTGAATCTACAAGTTTGAGGGACCAATGTTAACATTTGTATAAGTTTGAGAATTCAATTTTTAAAATTGAAAGTTTGAAGATATAATTACAACGACCACCATACTTTAATAGTGGTTTTTAGGGGGGGGAAAATTCTACTCCCTCACAGTAAAGAATTTGGACTTGAGAACTTTGTGTGCTTTATTAATTCACGTGGCTTTGTGTAGCCCAGTTGTCCTAACAATGTGATACAAATGAGATTACAGCCGCAGAAGCAACCATCATCTCTTTCGGAAAATAAGCAGGAAGAAGATGACGAAGATGAAGCGAAAAACAAATGAGATGGCAATGGCAACGGCGGAAACAATTAAGAATACAATAATAATAATAATAATAATAATAATAATAATAATTGTAACACAAAGAAAAGCAATTCCAAAAGAAGAAAAGCAATTCCAAAAGAAAACTCCATATTGTAAAACCATATTATCAACCCAATAACGAAAACTGTAATAATGAAGATCGATTATATATTAGAAGTTTCTCATCCTCTTATTTCTTTTAACTCCACTCTCTCTAATCTATTTCATCTTGTAAAAGTATATTATTGATGTGAAAAGATTAAATTTATCTAAACCCATCTACTTAACTTTTTAAGTTGATCGGTGATTTAACCAATGTTAAAAGACGACTTTGAGGTTTTTCTTCTTGAAGAGGTCACGCAGTATAAAGCGTAAGTCTCAGATTAAATAAAAAAAATATTTTACACATCTTAAATTGGTATGATCAAGTAATGCTAAACATGACCGTCATATAAAAATGTAAATAATAATAATAATAATAATAATAATAATAAAATATTGCCCCATAAATTTTCACTTAATAAAAAATTCTAAAAGGATATCTTTAACTTCACATACTATGGTCACTAATAGGCCTTATTTATAGATACTATAAGTATTGTCTTCAATGTCCTCAAAGCCACAATAGTAAAAATAGTAATAGTTCAAATTGTCACCATCCAAATCTTTTATATTTTAGAATGAGGCAAATCATTATTATTTTTCAAACTACTAGACGAGTCATTGAAATTTCAGAAAGGCATAAGTCTCTTATGGTCAATAAATACATAAATCTCGAGTTAAAAGTTAGAGCCTTGTCTGAAGGTGTTAGCTTCAATAACATTTTAAAACATTGGACTACACATATTGGAGGAGGTCATGTACATATTGTCATTGAGACCTTCTACAAATTTGTAAGCCCAGATGAGGACTGTTACTAGGATTTGATTGTAACCGGGGCGGAGACTCAAACTTACACCAAGGAATTAAACACTAATGTAATTTTATTAGGCAGAGGAACTTGACTATTACTATGTTATTGGTAAGGGAAAACTAAAATTCTCAGTTAGAAATAGAAAATATCATAAAATTTATAAAGAAAAACAACATCTTCTATTAGTATAACACCTTTGTTTTATAGTCTAAAGAACAAAATCATGAATTACAATATCATATAAATATGGATATGTAGATATATAGCACAATTAATTGCCCTGAGCATTTGGAAAGAGTAAGGAAATAAAAAGAGGAGCTGTAAGTAGGGAGGCCTCAGGCATACCTCTTCAACAAAAATGCTGTGGACTGTGGAGAATAGACATAAACACTTCATATCTTTGAGCTGAGAGTTGATAATACTTCATTATTACTCTCTTTATTTTCTGAGGAATTCCTTCGGAGGTAATTTCTGTAAGAGAAATGGAAAAGTGTTGAAACATCATGGCCTCTTTGATGGAAAAAATTTGTGTCGTGCTCCATAAAGAAAACCAGAGGTTCTTGATTGTTGGTCTTCCGGGACAAGTTAAAAGTTGTGTTCCTCACCCCATAAATGAGTAATACTCACTTGTGAATTTGATTGGAACCAGTAATCATCGTCTACCTGCAAAAAGAGAGCTCCGGGAAAATTAGGTTTCGTTTGATAATCCATTGGTTTTTCGGTTTTTGGTTTTTGAAAATTAAACTTCTCAAATTTCTTGCCATGATTTGCGTTTTTCACAAGTAAAATGATTGAATTCTTAGCCAAATTTCAATAACAAAAAACAAGTTTTTATAAACTACTTTTTTAGTTTTTAAAATTTAACTTGGTTTTTTAAAACTTTAGCAAAAAGTAGATAAAAATGCAAGAAATTTAGAAGTGGAATAAATGTTTATGGGCTTAATTTTTAAAAACTAGAAATCAAAAACCAAATGGTTACTTAACGAAACTTTGAATGCATGACCGCCTTTGGCTTTTAAATTGGACCTACATTATTATGTACAGGTAAAATTCTTTGCATTCCTTGAAATTCTTGGAAAGGAGAAGTACTGTTGGTAAGTATGCTAGGATTCCTCTGCTGTATTGAAGATAGTTTTGCTTGCTTGGAAATATTTTCTTCCCGCCCTTGTTTTGCAGTCCTACAGGCACAAAAAAAATCATCATGTTCGAGATGGATATATACTCGTAAAGCGAAGTGGAAACTCAAGATGAATGTCGTGTAATAGTAAACGAAATGAATTCCGAGCAAGAAGAGGAGGCTGGCATGGAGAGAAGAGCTAAGTTTGTAATATACCTCAAGAGGTACAAATCAATTGGCCCGGTGGTGCTTTTGATGATCAGTCTACACTGCCTCTCAGAAAAACAAGCCTCCTGGTTTATATAGGAAACTTATATATCAGATGCTAATGCTAATGGATTAGAGAAGTTGCCAAAATTTATTAATTTAAGATGATAACTACCTCATCCGGATCGGGCACTTCAATACAGCTAGCTTGGGGGGCTTTAACTGCTATAAGTGTCTGATTCTAATCCAGCAGTTACAGAACAATAGTGAGTTAAAGAGGAAATTGTTAAATTTGTAAATTTTATGGAAATTACCAGAGCTGAAGAAAAATAACCTTAAAGCAAGGAATTCGCAAGATATCTTCTTCTGTTATAAAAAGGTTCCTGGTATATAGTACAAGAGGGGCAAATATTAAAGAAAAAGAAGCAAAATGTAACTTCGATATGAGTAAAAAGATTGACGGGACAATCTTACTTCCTGTGATTTGCATTTTCCTCGAGATTTCTCAGAAGTTCTTGTTTCATCCTGCATAAAAAGCATCAATAAACCTTTTATTTTTCTTTTCTTTTCTTATAAGTAAGGGAAGGAAGAATGGTCTTATTTTCTAAGACCCAACCAACCTTATAAGTTCATCAAGTCTGCGTTCATCTGCATATAAACTTTTAACTTCAGCCTGCAATAATAAGATCACAATATAATGACTAACAATTTAGATTATGCTAACTGTGAGTATGAATTATAGAGTTGTAAGGTGCAAAGCCATTTCTATTATCTATACCAGTAGTAGCATTCTGTCGTATGATATTTTTCATCATATCCATTGGAACTATAAATCTTCAGCAATGTGCTCGATGGTGAATTTACAGTCTCCCAAACAATCAACATGACATAATGTCAGTGTTAATTTCTAAATTCTCTGTTGGTCCCCAATGGCAAATGTCTATACTAGAAAGGTCGGAAAGGGAATGGTACTCCAGAAGTTAGTTAGAGAATGTTGTATATAGATTTTATAGAGGGGCAATGAGCTTGAGATTATATCGTTACATTTGGCGAAAGGTTTGAGCATAGTCATCTCCAATAAATTGAGAAAGTGTTAATAAGGCGAATTGGTGTTCTTTAACTTTCTACTAGTAAATCAAGATTAGATAATAAAATAATCTTCTTATATGTGATAAGCTTCTAACATTTATTACATGTTTGTATGACCCTACTTAAGAAGTAGACCAACAGTGCTGCGGTTCATTAATTATTCCAAAATATGGCTATTAAGTATGATACAGCCTAAAGGATAAAAAGAAGAACTTGCTCCAAGAATCAAATCAAATCTCTTTTATGAATAAAAAGTTGTGAATACAAGAAGATAATTCTCTATTTATAGAGAATTGGAAAACAAACTAATACTAATCTTAATTTAATCAAGGATTTAACCAAGACACTCCAATTTACTCTAATCTTACTGCATCAATTTAGCTTCAAGTATAATGTGACTTTTAGTTCACCTATTTCAACAAAAAAAAAAAAAAATCGATGAAGTTTCAACAATAATTACATTAACGAAACTGAAAGGAAAGCTCAAATTAGAGTCATTGATGTTAAATTCACGTATAAGCATGATAATTTAATTTAAGGCCAGACCATTTCCAATTAAAGGTACTTGGCATTGGATGATACGAACATATAATTAAAACAATATACTTAGTTCTTAAATGTTCAAACATCATAAAGACGGTGCACACGTAAAAGGAACTAACTACAAGATGTGTTGATCGGAGGGCAAAGTATGACCAGTTGAGCTGTGTATTTGTAAAATAATCAATGAATATACCTATCATTAACAAAAGCGAAATCGAAATTTGAAAAATAAAATCTCCAAGATAAAAATGCAAGGCACCTTTAATGTACCAACTTGATCGTTGAGCTCTCGAGGCCCACGCCTCTCGCATCCCCTGTTCACAAGATTTAAAGTAATGCTTACTCAGTGCACGTTGCAGTTTACAATGGAAAATTAAGGATAATGTCAATTTAATTACTTCCAACGTATGTGGTTCGTCGTGGTTTTCTCTATGAGACCAATTCCTTCAAGAACATTTGTAATGTCATAAATCCTCCTCTTTTGAACCTGTATCAAACATTATTCTTAAAATCTTGTTACAAAAGAAATAAATAATTAATAAATCTAAGTATCAAACTTGTAGAGGACAATAATCTCAGCTAATTTGAAGAGCTTCTCTAAGACCTTCCAGACGGGAAAATTAGATTCTATACCTTTAATACGTCTGCAGTTTTATTTAAATCAAGTGTTCCATCTTCAGCCTCCTGAACTAACCTGATAAATTTTTTTGTCAAGAAGCCTGCGGATTAAAATACACAATTTTTCAAATCTCAACGGCCAGGTCCAGTGTGTCTCGTAAGATTTTATTAGAAAATTGTTCACCTCGACTTTACCTAACGAGCTGTCGTACCGACCGTTAGTAGATAGATTAGGACCATCAACAGGCTCTACAACAAAAAGAAAACCCATAGAATAAAAAAAAATTGAAAGAAAGAAACTAAATGTGCATAATGCATAATGAATGGGATGAGGCCAGAAATGAAATGCATATGAGATGAACTCTAACCAGTTGGCTAGAAGGATATCGTAATTACCATCTATTGATTTTTGAGTCCTAGACTTCGAATTTTTCTGTAACTTCGATCTTTTGTTTTGTTTTCCAATGGATACTGGTTCACATGAAGAATCATTAGATCGCATCCTCTGTTCAGAGGCTACAACTTGTCTACTAGCCAAAGCCTCGGAGTCATTAATATCATAAGCTCGTTTCAACTGTCAAAAAAATGTTGGTCCAATAAAAGTTTAGAAAAGAAACAGAAAGATAGAAGTCAAATAGATCGATATTTAGATCATCGGTTCTGATATTAACGAGTTCAAAGGCATTCATAAAATATCGAAAAATTGCCTCGCTAGTACCTCGCGACATTTATGGATAGGATCTTACAGAAAGGCACTCCACTACGCAAAAACCGGAAGCAGATTACAATTGCTAAAATAGAAAAAATCTATTACTAAAAGCTCAAGAGAGACAAACATTAAGATGTGTCCCAAATCTTCACAACTCTAATTAAATTCGAGATAATTCTACTGGTGGAGTAACAATTTACACATTAATTAACAGCTAATCAAATCGAAGTAGAAATCACGATCCAGATTCATAAATTCACCAATCTTTACTCTAAAAAAACCTCGCAAACTCAATAATTGAGTATACACACCGATCTTCGAACTTAAATTAACACTCAAAGAAGATTGATCGCACATCGGGAATCAGAAAACAAACAAACAACAAAACGAAGAAGATAAATAAGAAACTCACGTCTAGTGTAGCAACTGCAGAATGTGCGTCGGTAGCAAGACGGCCGTTGCAATCGTTGGACTGATCCGACGGCGGAGAAGGCCGATGGTACTGAAGGAAACACAGAGGCGGAAGAGCTGGAGCTGAGGAGGAGGAAGAAGAAGAAGAAGAAGAAGACATGTCGCGATGGTGAGAGTGAGAGCGAAGGAGATGAAATCGGAAATCGGAGTGGCGGTGGCGGAGGATGAGATCTTCGACGGCGTTCGACATCGGAAAAGATGGAGGAAAAAGGGAGGGAGATATGGAGGATTTTGAAGATTGGAGGGAAAGAGAGAGAGAGAAGGAAAAAAGAGGAGAGAGAGAGAAGAAAGAGAAAGAGTACGTAGAAGCGGCGAACGAATCAAAAAAGGAGAGAGAAAGAGATGGAATATTGGAATATAAATAATAATATTAATGAGTTAAAAATACCATTTATTCTCTTACTTTTTCAATTTTAGTTCATGTATTTTAAATAAATTCTAACTTTTTTAAGCAGAGGTATATAAGAGCAAACCAACCATCAAACTACAATTTTAATTCCTCATCGATGATGATGGAAAAAAATACTATTGAAAAAATATTTTTTGGAAAAAAAAGTAACCTTAGAAGAATGTCAAAACTGTAATAGCATGAGTAGATTTGTTTTCCTCCAAAAAATATGAATAGAGCAATATTAATATTCATACTGTTGGGCCTTTACAAGCTATTGACAATCGAATCTTTTGGGCGTTGCAAATGAGACTAAGGCCCAAATGAAAAAGAAAACCAATTGTTGCCTTGTGAAAACCATCTGAAGGCAAAACCTTATGCTAAAAGCACAATCCGTGTGAAAGAAAATCTGAGCTCTACACATTGACGATAGGATCTCGTTCAAAGCACTCACAGAAAAGAATTGCTTTGAATGACTACACTAATGAAATTCTTTATTTTCAGATGAACTCAAGAGAGAAAAAGAAAATGGAGAAATGTTGTCGAAATTGCTCGAGGAAGACGAAGAAGCTGAAGAACGGAAACAATAAGATGAAGCAGAGGAAGAGAAAGACAAGAACACCAAGAATTTTACGTGGTTCAGCCTAAAATAGCCTACATCCACGGAGAGGAGCTGATATTAGTCTTGGAGATTATCTTGAATATTAGAGATAAGTTCTTAGCTAGCTATTTTCTTTTCTTTCTATTTTGTACGGTACATAAAAGACTAGCTACAAGTGTATCTATAATTTGTTTTGTGTACAACTGTTTCAATAAACTTTTAGAAGTTGATTTCATCAATTTACATTAACAATCTCCACCTTGAAATTAACTTCAAGGAGTTTCTTTCAGCTCCCCTTTTGCTAACCTTCTTCTCTCAGCTCAAGCCCTATAATATCAAGGCACTTTTAAAGTTTGAGATGAGTGACAGTCTTGGTTAACATGTCGGAGGCATTCTCTGAGGTATGAACTTTTAGTACTTCTATCTGTTTGTTTTCAATCTGTTCTCGTATGAAATAAAATTTCACATCAATGTATTTCGTCGATTATGATATTGTGGATGCTTAAATAGATGTATAATACTCTGATTATCACAGAATATTTTTACTGTATCTTGCTTAAGACCAAAATCACGTAGGGGCCCTTTTAGCCATAACCCCTCATTTATTGCTTCTGAAAGAGCTATAAATTCAGCTTTAGTAGTGGAAAGGACTACTACTGACTATAATGTAGCCTTCCAACTCAGAACACACCTTCCATATAGGAAGATATAACCTGATAGGAATCGCCTTTTATCTAAGTCTCCAGCATAGTCAGAGTCAACATACCTCATTAATTTTGGTTCTTTGTCTGATGCTTGCTAATACAGTAGTTTGGCACCTGAAGTGCCTTTAAGATATCTCATAATCCACTTTGTTGCCTCCCAATGCCTCTTACCCAGATTAGCCATGTACCTACTTACCAGACTTGTAGCATAAGCAAAAATCTGGCCCTGTAGAAATCATTAGGTACATTAGACTTCCCACAACTTGGGATTATGGAATAGTTGACATTATCTTTAAATGTTCAATGTCTGACTCTTTTGGTGAATTTTCTGCTGAAAGTTTGAAAAGATTTGCAATAGGAGTACTGACTGCTTTAGCTTCTGTCATGTGATATTTCTTGAGTAATTTTTGACAATATTGCGACTGATCAATGCTAAGTTTACATGATTTTCTATCTCTGATTATGTCAATGCCCAAAATTCTGTTTGCATTACCCATATCTTTCATTTCAAATTCTGATTTTAGTAGGTCTTTTACTTGATTTAAGTCTTTGATAGTTGTTCCCGATAGCAACATATCATCTATATAGAGAAGTAGATAGATAGGATGTGCATATGTGTTAGTGCTTATATAAACACGGTTATCATAAGAACTCTTAGTAAACCCATTTTTCTATATAAAATCATTGAATCTTCTGTTCCAATAACTAGGAGACTGTTTAAGGCCATAAATTGACCTTTTAAATAGACAAAAATGATCTTCTTTCCCTCTGACTTCATTGCCTTAAGGTTGGCTTGTATAAATGACTCCATCTAAGAAGCCATGTAGAAAAGATGTTTTGACATCAAATTGCTCCAACTCTTGGTCTTATTGAGCCACAATGGACAATAAAAGTTTGATAGATGTTTGCTTGACCACAGGAGAAAATATCTCATTGTAGTCAACACCTTGTCTTTGAGTGAATCCCTTTGCAACCAGTCTAGCTTTATATCTAGGTCCTTGACCATTAGGGATTCCTTCCTTGTATTTATAAACCTATTTGGATACAATTGGTTTGCATCCTTTAAGTAAAAGAGCCAACTCCCAAGTGTCATTTTTAATAAGTGATTCAACCTCCTCATTCATTGCCTCTATCCACAATTTAGCTTTAGGACAACTTACTGCTTCTTCAAAGGTAGAGGGTTCAATTTCATTATTCAGGTCTAAAGCATTTGAAGCTAAATTAATATAGTCATCATATCTTGAAGGGCGGACTATAGTTCTTCTTTGCCTATCTCTTGCTAGGCTATAACCCCTTAGGTCTGGTTCCTCTTGCTTTGGATCAGAAACAACATCTTCTACATCTTCTTCATGTTGAGGTAGCTAATCAAAATGTGATTCTGAGCTTGAGGGATCAGTCGTAGGGTTTAGAACCTGCTCCACCTCAATTGTATCAAACTTTCCTTGAGGTGCTGTAACAATTGAGCTAAGATTTTGCATAAACATTCCAGTCTCCCTAAAAATGTCATCTCTGCTTGTTATACACCTTTTTTCTGTAGGATGCCACAATCTAAATCCATTCACACCTTCAGTGAAACCCAAAAACATATATTTCACTGCTCGGGTAGCCAACTTCCCTTATTCTGATATACAAAACCTATGCAACCAAACACCCTTAGGTTGTTTAGATTAGAAGGATGTTTGGTCAACCTTTTTTCTGAAGTAAGTAGATATAGAGAGGCATGGGGGCATCTATTGAGAGTATAAACTGTATAAGATGTTGCCTCAGCCCAAAACTTCTCAGGAAGAATGGCATCTGATAAAAGGCTTCTCATTCTCTCCATGATTGTTCTATTTAATCTCTCTGCCACCCCATTTTGCTAGGGTGTATATCTGATAGTCTTGTGTCTAATAATCCCCTGTTGCCTATAAAAGACATTAAACTCTTCTGCACATAACTCAAGCCCATTATCAGTCTTAAGACACTTTATTTGGCTATTAGTCTATTTTTCAACCATAGTCTTCCATTCTTTGAATTTATCAAACACCAAATCCTTAGTTTTAAGGAAAAATACCCAACATTTTCTAGAGTAATCATCAATAAAGGTTAAGAAATATGGCTCCGCTCAAGGATTGGAAAGGTGAAGGGCCCCATAGGTTCGAATGCACATAATCAAGGATGGCCTTGGTTGTATGCTGAGCCTTGACAAAACTCTGCCTTGTAACTTTGCCTATCACACAATGCTCACAGAAGGATAGGCTTTGATGAATTTCTTTAGGTAGAATTCCTTGATTGGCAAGAGCTTGTAGACCTTTGGCACTAATGTGAGAGAGTCTTTTGTGCCAAATATCTCCTTCGGTAAGCTCTTTAGAAGTCACAACTAAGGCTGAATGCAATTTTTGAACTCCTTGAACAACATAGACCCCATTTATTTTAATACCTCTGAAAATAGGCTTACTATTCTTCAAAACTTCATAGTAGCTTTCCTTTCCTCTGTATTCACAGTCAATTGAATCAAGCATGCCTAATGAAATTAAGTTCCTCTTCAACTTAGGCACTTGTCTAACATTTCTAAGTAATTTGACTGGCCCATCTTCAAGCTTGAGTGAAACATAACCAATACTAATCACTGGACATGAGTTATTATTACCCATGTATATTGAACCTCCATCCAGATTTTTATATGTTCTGAACCAGACTTATGAGGTATCATATGAAAGGAACACCCTGAGTCTATAACCCAATCTTGGTTCTTATCCGATCCATCATCTACCTTTTGATTTGATGTAGCTAGGGCATCTGAATAGAAAAAAAAGTCCTCATTTACTGAGGCTTCTCCTGACTGACTTGGCTGACTTTTTTGTTGAGGCTGTGTTTTTTATTGTTTATTCTTCTGTTCATTTCTCCATTTCAAGGTTCTACAATCCTTGATTAGATGCCCCAACTTCTTACAATATTTGCATCTAACCTTGGATTTTTCTTTACCTTTTTCTGTTGAATTATGCTTGCCTTTTTCTTTGTTGCTCTGTTTAGACTTCCCCTTAACAAATAAACCTTCAACATTGGGTTTCTCTTCTTTACTGGTTAGAAGCTCCATTTCTCTGATTTTAAGGGCTGAAATTATTATATCGGTTGATAAGAAATCTCTACCATACTTTAAAGTTGTCTTAACATCTTTATAAGAATCTAAAAGTGAGTTAAGAAGCACAAAGGCTTCATTATCGACTCCCATCTCTTCGCCTTGAGTCTTAAATTCAGTTGTAATCCTCTTGAAGTCATCTAGATTTTTTGTTAATGAATTTGAGGAGCTCATCTTGAAGGTGAAAAACCTTTCCCTCAATAAGAGTTTGTTCGGCAAGTTCTTTGTCTCATACAACTCATTTAATTTAGTTCACATCTTGAAGGTTGTTTCTTGGTCAATTACCTGTCTTAATATACTATCTGACAGATTTAGAACAAGAGTACCATGAGAAATTAGCTCCATATTCTCCCTTTCTTCTTCGTTGCTATGATAGGTAGCTTACTTGGATCTTTAAGAGCTTTGTGAGCCCTTTGATACCCCAAAATCGCTTTAATCTTGACTTTCCACAAGCCAAAATCTTCTTTCACATCAAATTTTTCAATACCATATCTTACTACTGCCATTTTTATTTCTTTGATTTCGAAAGCTCCAAGATTTACTTTCTTTTAGTTCTTGACTAATCTTGAAGTTTTCTTGCAAGCTCTGATACCACTTATTGGGCCTTTGCAAGCTGATGACAATCGAACCTTTTGGGCTTTGCAAATGAGACTAAGGCCCAAATGAAAAATAAAACCACTTGTTGTCTTGTGAAAACCAACTGAAGGCAAAACCTTGTGCTAAAAGCACAATCCGTGTGAAAGAAAATATGAGCTCTACACGTTGATGATCGGATCTCGTTCAAAGCACTCACAGAAAAGAATTGCTTTGAATGACTACACTAATGAAATTCTTTCTTTTCAGATGAACTCGAGAGAGAAAAAGAAAATGGAGAAATGTTGTCGAAATTGCTTGAAGAAGACGAAGAAGTTGAAGAACGGAAATAAGAAGATGAAGCAAAGGAAGAGAAAGACAAGAACACTAAGAACTTTACGTGGTTCGGCCCAAAATAGCCTACATCCACGGAGAGGAGCTGATATTAGTCTTGGAGATTATCTTGAGAATTACAGATGAGTTCTTAGCTAGCTATTTTCTTTTCTTTCTATTTTGTAAGGTACATAAAAGACTAGTTACAAATGTATTTATAGTTTGTTTTGTGTACAACTGTTTCAACAAACTTTTAGAAGTTGATTTCATCAATTTACATTAACAATACCAACCAAAAAAAGATCCATAACCCGAATTTCAGATAGAGAAGATTTTGAAAAGATGACCTACAATGCATTGAATTCCATCGTTAAAGGCGGATTTTCTTAGGATGACAATGGCTTCAACTTCCAAGATTTTAGTGACTCTTAAATTTAGTCATTGTATTTTTATAAATTTCAAATTTAGCCATTAAATATTAAATTTTATCGAAACTGATCCGATAATAATAATTTCATATGAAAGGTTCCAAAACTAAAATGAAATAAATTTTAAGGGAGTAGGATGATATTTTAACCTAAATAATAATGATATATGAAATGGAATAAAAAAAGGAGATCTAAAAATAAAGATGGTGAAAATTACATGAACGGTCAAAATGAACATTGCTCAACTGACATAGTGTGTTAACTCAGAAGTTCGATTCTCCACTCATCGCATTTAATTCAATGCCTTAGAGGAAAAGAATCACATGAATGGACTCACCCACATTCGTGTTTTTGGGCGGGAACGGACATATATCAATCAATTCCATTCTCCACTTCCTACCTTATATTATATATACATATATAACCTTATATTATGTTATTCGGTTTTAATATATTTTTAGGATAGTTTTATATCTCCCAATTTTGGGTTGTCTCAATTAATCCTTGAAAATAATAATTTTATCAATTGAAATTTTAAGTTTTCATAAATGAACTAATTTATAAATTAAATAATATAAAAATAGAAAGAGAGAGTAGTAAATAGATAATTACTATTTTTCATTAAATTTGACCTTTTTCATTATTTCTCTATTTATTTAGAAAGAACTACTTGAGAATCTTTCCTTTTACTAACAAAATAAAATCAAGTGAAAATGCTGCAAATCACTAACAAAATTATATAAATTGGTTCACTTACTAAAGTTCAGAGTTTATATTGATATAATTATTAATTAGTTTAAAATTTTAATTGATACAACAACAACGTCTAATAGTATAAATGTATTATTCTGTTTAGAAGTTTAATTGTCTTGACTTTTTCCTTTCCGATCATCATTTAATCAAATAGTCTTGGAACTATTAGATTAATTTGAAAGACGGTGAATTTATAACCTGAGCTAAGATGTGATCTTGGACAAGGTCCTTCGGTCGACTTATCTGATAGAGGTTCAATAGTTTATCATATAAAATACTTCCAAAATAAGGCTGCTATTGGAGATTTCCTTTGATTGGCTTTATATTTTTCTAAGACCTTGATTTATGCAGATGTCTCACGAAAAGCCTTAACGTTGAGTTTAGACATCAAAATATTTTTCTGTAGAATATTTTTCCTTATCTAGAAAAATCTGACATATTGGTTTTGTCTGATATTTTGCCTTAATGAGGCATGGACTATCTTCTCCTTATTTCATTTTCTGATTTCGTTTATAAAAGGTGTAGTTTATTGAAAGTTGTTTTGAATGAGTTAATTTGTATTTTTTAGAGCAAGAGATTTTTTTATCTCGGCCAAACTATTCTATATTGTGTACCTACTTGTTGTTCATTATTCCATTGTACAAGTTCTTCATCCATTGATTGCAACACATTGAAGATTATGAAGCCTTAAAGGGAGTCTAACCCTTAACTGCTAGAGAAAGGATTCCCAGTCTTAGGGGAAGCCTAAAACTCAACTTGAGAGAGGGAGTCCTTCATCTTAGGGAGATTCTAAGATTCATCAGTGAAAGGAGTTCACTGACTCGAAGGGAGAAGTCTCATCCCTAATATCATCGAACTTAGGGGGAGCCTAAGTGAAGGAACTCTTAACGAAGAGCATTCATGAGTACGTTTAGATCTTTCTGATTTTATCGTGACCGAAATACAACACATACATTCTAACATACAGTTATGCAAATTCATACTAATTAAAGGCATGCTTTGAACACTAAAATACAAGGGAAGCCAGTTGAAAATACTCTTAAAGCTTTGGAACTCAAACGCAGCGGAAGACCTCTACGCGAACTCTATCACCCAGCAAACAAGTCGGCTGCAATAGCACGATTGTCTACACGAACGACAACAATGTGAACAAACATGAACAAGTGAACAGCAGCGGGGATGACACCACTAAATGGAGCCCTTGGTATTCTCGGAGTGAGAATCCAAAGAGTGGTTCTTTGATGAATTTGGTAGAGGTTGGAGAAAGAATAAATCGTGTAAACGATAAATAAGTGGGAGAGAAAATGAGCTATCGTATAGCTAAGTGCTTATCATTTAGAAGAAGCTACACGATAGTGTAGGTTTTACTAAGTAATCGTTTAGTAAATGGTAGACAATCGTTTAGAAAACACGGCATACTATGCGATTATTTAGCGCTGGTGTGCGATGTTTAGGCGATGAGCGACGATCGTGTAGTCTCTCAAGCTATGCGATCGTTACGTTTTCACACCGTTTGCCAATTTTTTTGAACTTTTGCAAAATAAAACAAATTTTCATTTTATTCATCGGGTACCATAAACCGAATATGGTTGCTCCCACTAACGCAGGACCGAGAGAAGTTTTAGGTCAATTATCATATAATTAACCAATTTAATAATTAATGAATATAATCATATTATATTCTTACTCTATAGTTTGATATCACATATTTACTATAGTAATTTCTCCTCCACATGATATAAATCATATTTATATCTAATTTCCTCCAAAATAATGTATCTCATACATTTAGTCAATTATATCATATATACTCAACCAGTTCAATTATATCATATATAATCGAACTCCCTTTTGTCAATTTGAACATTTTAAATTGATCTAAATACTGATTCTCGACTTTATCCAAGCCACCTAGAGGACCTAATGGACCTGTGGCTCAAAGCTTCAACGGTCTGTGAATAGCTGACTAAACTTTTTAGCCACGAGATCCACCATCCATTAACTGTCAGACATTCCACTAAAGACCAACAACTGAACTCTTCTTACCACAAATATATTTCTGTCCATCAGATGTTATTCACGCTCCAACGGTACGTGAATAACTGACTAAACTCTTTAGTCACAGGATCCACCATCCGTTAACTACCAAACACTCCACTAAAAATTGACAGTTGAACTCTCCTTACTACATATATATTATGTGTCCATCTGAACCAATCAACAGTGCGATAACCCTTCATAAATCGCTCGTAAGTACAGCTCGACCAATAACCGTTATGCCCCTGTAGTTACATTTAACTCCTTAAGTACCATTGATCCCTCTAATGAACATAAGTCCTCTCTTCCAAAGAGAAGTTATGGTCATTATGTTCAAGCCTCGGAATCAGCCCCTAAAAGAGCAATCTATCTACTTACCCCTGTTTCGGGGAAGGAGTGAATTCCATCTTGTGTAATTGAGTTCCCAGCTCCCAAATCAGACAAGTTCCCAAAAAGGTAGGCATGTTGAGTTGGCAATCTAGCCACTCTCACCCATACTAATCAAAGGGCCGCCCTCAAAGGCAGGAGTTTCGAAAACACTCAGGATTGAGGTCATGTCACCTATGATTATTTAGGTGAGATGTAAGTCTCCAGTATCAACATCGTTATATATAGAGACGAATCATCTCGTGGTCCAGTCTTATACAAACTCTTTGTATAGGACACTCTCACTCGCATGTCTCTACATGAATGGTCAGGATCTACCATCTGTAGTAGTTCACAACACTTGCAAACCTCTACAAAGTAGGCCGTATCCGTAGTGTCACCAGGATCAGGTATCCCTCCTTAATCCTTATACTACATACCTATTTAGGTTATCACTTAAGGCATGATCCACTTATATATCTCATATACATGCTTAAGTTTACATACAATAACCATGGAGCTTTGTTTATTGGATATGAGTAAATGCCAAATAAAATAACTCTTATTATATTCATAACAATGTGTATAAATTACAAACAACGAGACTCTGGGAGAATTAGGACACCAATCCCAACAGTAAGATTATTGGAAAAGGAACTCTGAATTATCTAGGTCTTCCAAAAATGAATGATGTAATGTTGGTTGAGGGGTTTACTGCCAATCTTATTAGAATCAATCAGCTATGTGACCAAGGTCTAAATGTGAGTTTTACCAAAGACAAATGTGTTGTTACAGACGATATCGAAACTTTTGTCATGATAGGTACGTGTGTTAGGTTTTATGCCCTAAAACTCGTAGACAGTAAACGTTATCAATTGATTATCATCAATAAAAAGTTATAGATGTTAATTCAATAAATATTATTGTTTGTGTTGTTTGTCTATTTTTGTCTTACATAACCCTAAATCTAATAAACTAACATCTAAGACTGTCTTATGAGTTTTGAACTGTA
This sequence comes from Benincasa hispida, assembly GCF_009727055.1. Lineage (NCBI taxonomy): Eukaryota > Viridiplantae > Streptophyta > Magnoliopsida > Cucurbitales > Cucurbitaceae > Benincasa > Benincasa hispida. The sequence goes on along the minus strand of NC_052352.1, from coordinate 3,853,867 downwards.
TGTGGATATGACCAAAGACAAATATATTGTTACAGACGATGTCAAAACTCTTGTCATGATAGGTACATGTGTTGGGTTTTATGCCCTTAAGCAGGGATCAATGTTCAAGATATTGTCCGAAGGGTCTATAGTATAGGGATAAGGCTAAGTACCTTATCCTGGTAACATGGATACAACCCATTTTGTGTTTGAGACAAACACAATGATCCAACGTGTTCATGTAGTTGACATGCAAGTAGGGATATTCTATGCAATGAGTTTGCATAAGACTGAACCGCGAAATAGTAACCATTAGATGTAATTAGTTAGATTCCTATTTCAATAAGATGACTGAGGCAGCTTAGTCTTAATCCCGAGTAGATTATGAACTCTTATTCACGAGGGGTTATCCTTTGATTTATATGGATGAGGGTGGCCAGTTCACCGATTCAATATGCCTACCATGTTGGAACAAGACCGAGTGGAGAGTTGGGAACATAATGATACAAGATGGAATTTGTTTTTTCCCATCTTAAGGGTAAGTAAATGGGTGTTCCCTTAAATGGTATCTTCGAGACTTTAACAAAGGGTCCTAACCCTCTCATTGGCCTGAGAGAGGTTTCCATTTATTGGTTTGACCATAAACAAGTTGTTCATTAAAGGAGCACTGGTACTTAAGGAGTCAGAGGTAACCTAAGGTTAAACGGTAATTTGACCAAACTGGAGTTACAAACACTCGTGAATGACTAACTTACTGTTATTAGTCTATATTTGTGGACACATAAATGTATCTATAGTGAGAATAGTGCACCCGTGAGTCTTTAGTGGAGTGTACCCACAGTTAATGAATATCGATTAACTTGGTTAATGAGTTTAACCAATTAATCTCATATCGTTGGAGCTTTTAATCTATCGGTCCACCAAGTCCCCTTGTTAGCTCACTAGAGGATATTTAAGAAGGATAATTTGAATTGTTCAAATTAATTTGAGGAAACCATATATTATATATTAATATGATTAATATATAATTGATTATGGATATGATCTATAATTTAAATTAAATTGAAAGTAATATTTGAATAAGATTGAATTAATTAATTCAAGAGAATTAGATTCACAAAGAATTAACTAATTGAGTGGTATTACACATATACATACGATATTTATGATAAATAAATAAATGAATGAATAAATAAATAAATATATATACACACACATTAAATTGGATTTAATGTATAAATAGTTATTTAATTAATGTGTAAATTAAATTAACTAAATGTTATTTAATTGTGCTAATTAATTCTATAAGTGTTATTTAATTAATTAATTGTGGAAAAGAAAAAAGGGAAAAGGATTAAGAAAAGGGTTTGACTTTCTCTATATAATGACCTCCTTATGGCCCCTTTGAAACACACTGACAATACACAACATACAAGTGTTATTATGCAAAAAAATTTCTAAGCCATAAAGAGAACTCTCTACTCTCCAAAATCCTTTTCTCCTCTCTCTCTCCCAATAGTTGGATACCACCTATCCTTCTATTGGAATCCTAGAGAATAACGATGTTACTCTCGTAATAATGTTCGAGATTATTTAAGAAATCGTTCATGATCAAGATCATTGAAGGAGCCGTTCATTGGAACTTCGAGAGGATTGTTCGTAAAACTTGGGAATCTACAAAGGTAATAATGGTTCTAATCTTTTCTCAAAGCATGCTAATTTACATGTTCATATTATGTTTTTGTTTACTGAATTTGTTTATGTAAAAATCGAATTGCAGGATGCAAGGCGCTTTCACACAAATACTTTTGCAGCAGGATTCGATCCCTTCAATTGGTATCAGAGCCAATTTCTTGCATCCACATTATTCGTATTTTTTTAAAAAAAACAAAATCAGTTTAGAGGTGGGTTTAATATTTTGCATTTGGAATGATTGAATGTTGGTTTGCAAGATTGGATGTTTTCGATTTTGACACGTAGATTACTTTTAATTTGATTAAATTTTAAGGGTTTATTGTATTTTTTGGGTAATTTAATCTTTTTCAAGTCTATAAGTTTGTGTCAATTGAAAGAGCAACGGTTACTGAAGAGATCGGAAGAAAATGGAAGTGTTCAGAGCAAGTTTAGAGCAAAAAATGATGTGAACAACAACGTTCTACTGCTCAACATCGCGATGCTGCTATTGCAATGTTGCAACGCTGAAAGGCAGATGCAACACAAAGCAGTCATAGCGTTACAATGCTACCTTCAGCATTGCAACGCTCTGAGTTTCAACGAAGTGCTGCCGGCGCGCGCGAGGACGATTTGGTTGCAACTATTTTTACCTAGTTCCCTTTGTATTATCTAATTAATATTAATTAATTAAATTAATATAATAGTTATATTAATTTAATCAATTAATTTTGCATTAGAGTGCCAAAATCAGTCCAATTTTTTTTATTTAAATTAATATATTTATGCATTGGATGGATGTTTAAATTAATCTTTGAATTCATATTACATATTGTATGTCATATAGATTAAAAAATATCCACCTTAGGATAAACATGTACATGCATCATAAATAAATATAAAGTTTCAATAGAGTGTTGGCGATGCGCGCGAGGATGGTTCAGCTGCAACTATTTTGACCTAATTTTTGTTGTATTATTTAATTAATGTTAATTAATTAAATCAATATAATAGTTATATTACTTTAATCAATTAATTTTACATTATGGTGTCAAAATTGGTCCAATTTTTTTATATTTAAATTAATTTAATTATGCATTGGATGGATGTTAATTAATCTTTGAGGCATATTACATATTATATGTTATATAGATTCAAAAATACCCACCTTAGGATAAACATGTATATGCGTTATAAATAAATATAAAGGGTTATATTTTATAGATGCATGATTAAATTAGCATGTTCATGCATCATGATATAAGTGTTATGTTAGTGATGTATGATTAACCTAAGTATGTCCATGCATCATACTATATATTAAAATTGTTATAATAAATAGTAGAATGATGTATGTGAATGCTTGTTTTTCATGTATGATTTATATAAGTGTTGTATTTATCAAATGAAAATAGAAATTGCATTGAGCATGACATTACTTAGATAAATATGATTGTTGTATTTAGTCGATGTCTTTAGATGCAAATTTATAGGTTTTAATAAACCATTAAAATATAAGTGTTATAGTTTAAAATATACAATCAAGGGTTGCATGCAAACATAGGTCCAAATTAATTTTAAATGGTTTAAAATTAATCAAGCTAGACTTATGTTTTTTCTAATGGGATTAGGAATAGGTTAATCTTTTTTATTTGTTTTAACCGGATTAAAATGAATTTAATTAAAAGATTAAATTTATAAAATAATTGCCCATAAGGGACTTTTATCTAAGGAAGAGTCTGTCTAGGAAGGGGTATATAAACTGACGAAAATGAAATACCTCCACCTGGGAACCAATCTGGAAGGTGAATTGGGTAACTATTTTATAAGCATGCAATAAATGATTGATTTTATTAAAATGATTTAATAAATGAAATCAAGTATTGTTAAATTATTCAATATAAATGTTATATTGAGCAAATTTAAAGGGACTTGGATAAATTCATTAACCGAGTTTTAACTAAGTATAATAAAATCCTAAAAATATTAGAATACTTTAGTGGGAGGATATTAGTATATATGATATATCAAGTTTTAGCTCTCACGTTCTTAAAAGTTCACATCATGAGATTCATGCTCGACTTCGTGTCGCCCTGAGTGCGGCTTCCCCTCGGAAAGCATGAGTCAATAACAAGGTAAATAGGGAAAGTATCCATAGTAAGTAGGAGAGGAATGCGTGTCAATGTATCCAACGGTTTTCTTCATTAAGTTGCACCGTGATATTTCTATAGTCTGCTTGCATGTCATCCTGAAGCGAATCGTACCTTCGAAAGGTTTGATCATAGGGATCAGAACAACACAAACTCCAGCAATGGATAGGGTTTTTTAGGTTAATTTTCAATAGTTGTCCTTCCCTTTGGTAGCCTGTTGAAGCATACATCTGAGATCCAAAAATGGGAGGGTCACACTAATGAGATGAATTAAGTTAGTTAATGAATCATTGACCAAAACAACGGTAGCTAAAAACTATAGGAATAAGATTTATTCTGGTGTTAGTGATTAGTTGAGATTGTCTCAATTCAGGAGAGGAGTAGCTGATCATCATTCGATGGTTGTTGCTCTAAACCTTTGAAGTATAGTTGCAAAAATGAAAATCAATAGTTAGGATTCTATGATTACATATGTTTTTGCTAAATTGATTGGATTATTAAGTAAGGATTATGACAAATATAACTAATACGGTCAATTGATTGTTGTATGTTTCAACATGCCTTTCACAATCATATATTTGCTTAAAATGAGAAATTAACCAGTGAAAACTATGCAACGTGTAAATCTAATCTGAATACAATTCTTGTTATTGATGATCAATGGTTTGTCTGGCGGAGGAATGTCCTCCAGTCACCACACAAAATGCATTCCAAGCGTTGAAGAATGCTTATCACCGTTGGATGAAGGCCAATGATAAGGCTCGAGTCTACATCTCGGCAAGCCTGTCTGACATTCTTACCAAGAAGCATGAGGTCATGATGTCTACATGTCAGATCTGGAGTCCCTCTAAGAGATGTTTGGACAACCATCCATTCAGATCAGGCATGAGGCCCTCAAGTACATTTACTGCGCATGAAATAAAGCCAATCAGTAAGAGAACATGTTCTTGACTTGATGGTCCAGTTCAATGTCACTGAAATGAACGATGTGGTCATCGACGAGCAGAGTCAGGTGTTCTTTATTTTAGAATCTCTTCCAAAGAGTTTTCTTCAATTATGCAGCAATACGGTTATGAACAAAATACAGTGCAATCTGACTACTTTTCTAAACGAGTTACAAACTTTTGAGTACTTTATGAAAGGTAAGGGACCAGTAGAAGGAGAGGTAAATGTTGTCCATTCCAAAAAGTTCCATAAGGGTTCATCCTTTAGAACTAAGTTTGTTCCTTCGACCACTGGTTCTAAAAATATTCAGAAAAAGAAAGAAGGGAAGGGGAAGGCTCCCGATACTGGGAAAAGCAAGGACAAAGCTAAGGTTTCCAAGGGCAAATGCTTCCATTGTAATGTGGATGGTCAGTGGAAATGCAATTGCCCTATGTACCTTGATGAGAAGAAGAAAGAGAAAAAATATAAATATGATTTACTTATTTTTGAAACCTGTTTAGTGAAAAATGACCATGATGTCTAGATACTTGATTCAGGAGTCACTAATCACGTTTGTTCTTCTTTACAGGGAATTAATTCCTTCCAACAGCTCGAAGAGAGTGAAATGATGCTCAAGGTTAGAACGGGAGACGCCATTTCAGCTCCTGCAGTAGAAGTTACTAAGTTATTTTTTGGAAGTAATTTTTGTTTTTAGAAAACTTATACATTGTTCCCAAAATGAGTAGGAACCTTGTTTCTATTTCATGTTTAATTGAACAATCATACTCTGTTTCTTTTAATTCAAATGAAGCATTCATTATGAAAAATGATGTGACTATTTGTTCAGCTAAACTAGAAGGCAACTTCTATGTGTTAAGACCAACTGAATCAAAAGCACTTTTAAATCATGAGATGTTTACAACTGCTTATACTCAAACAAAAAGGCAAAGAATTTCTCCAAGTAACAATGATATATATCTTTGGTATTTGAGATTAGGCTATATAAATCTCGATAGGGTTGAGAGATTGGTAAAAATTAGACTTCTAAGCAAGTTAGAAGATGATTCATTACCTCCATGTGAATTTTGTCTTGAAGGAAAAATGACTAAAATCATCGCTAATTTTGAAGCACGGATTTTAGGAGAAAGGGTTATAAAGCCAAAGAACCCTTAGAGATCGTATATTCGGATCTTTGTGGTCTAATAAATGTAAAGGCTAGAGAAGAATATGGATACTTCATCTCTTTCATAGATGATTACTCAAGGTATGGTTACTTATACCTAATGGAACATAAGTCTGAAGCCTTTGAAAAATCCAAAGAGTATAAAGTTGAAGTTGAAACCTATTAGGTAAAACAATTAAAGCACTTCGATCTGATCGAGGTGGAGAGTATATGGATTTAGAATTCTAGGACTATATGATAGAACATGGAATTCAATCTAAACTCTCAGAACCTGATACACCTCAGCAGAACGGTGTATCAAAAAGGAGAAATAGAACCTTATTAGATATGGTTCGTTCTATAATGAGCTATACTCAATTGGCTAACTCGTTTTGGGGGTATACAATAGATATTGCAGTTCAATCTTAAACAATGTTCCCTCATAGAGTGTTTCTAAAACACCTTTCGAGTTATGAAGGGTGCGCAAACTAAGTTTACGTTATTCAGAATCTGGGGCTGTCCTGCACATGTGTTGGTGACAGATCCTAAGAAGTTAGAACCTCGTTCAAGATTATGCCAATTTGTTGGTTACCCTAAGGAAAATGATCCCCAAGAAAATAAGGTGTTTGTATCCACAAATGCTACATTTTCTTGAGAAAACCACACGAGATATCATAAACCACAAAGCAAGATAGTATTAAGTGAAGCTATTGAAGAATCAACAAGGGTTATTGATGCAGTTGGTCCTTCATCAAGAATTAATGAAGAAGTCAGCACTTCAAGTCAGTCTCGTCCTTCTCAATTGTCGTAGTGCCTCGACGCAATGGGAGGGTTGTGATACAACCTGACCATTACTTGGTTTTAATTGAAACTTAGGTTGTCATACCAGATAATGGTGTTGGGGATCTATTGTCCTATAAACAGGCAATGAATGACATAGACAAAGACTATTGGGTCAAAGCCATGGACTTGAAAATGGATTCCATGTACTCCAATTCAGTATAGGATCTTGTAGATCCACCTGGATAAAACTCATATGGTGCAAATGGATCTATAAAATAAAGAGAGGTGTAGCTAGAAAGATACAGACCTTTAAAGCTAGTCTTGTAGCAAAGGGTTATACCTAGAGGGAAAGAGTTGACTATGAGAAAACTTTTTCCCCTGTTGCTATGCTTCAGTCCATAAAAATTCTCTTATCCATGGCCACATATTATGACTATAAGATATGAAAAATGGATGTCAAGAATGCTTTTTTGAATGGTAATCTTGAAAAGAATATCTTTATGTCTCAGCCCGAGGGATTCATAGCCCGAGGTCAGAAGAAAAAATTTTGCAAGCTGAATCGATCCGTTTATGGTTCAAAATAGGCATCCAGGTCTTGAAACATTAGATTTGATACAGCGACCAAATTGTTTGGTTTTGATCAAAATGTAGATGAACCTTGTATCTACAAGAAAATCACAACGATAAAGTAGCTTTTCTAGTACCTTATGTGGATGATATCCTACTAATTAGAAATGATGTAGGGTACCTTACTGACATTAAGGAATAGCTGGCAACTCAATTCCAAATGAAAGATTTGGGAAAGGCATAGTATGTACTTGGGATCCAAATCATTAAGGATCGTAAGAACAGAACACTGCTCTATCTCAAGCAACTTATATTGACAAAATGTTGACTCGATATTCGATATAGAACTCTAAGAGGGATTTATTACCTTTCAGGCATGGGGTTCACTTTCCTAAGGAATAGTATCCTAAGACACCTCAAGAAGTTGAGGATATGAGATATATTCCCTATGCCTCAGCTGTGGGTAGCTTAATGTATGCTATGCTCTACACTAGGCCAGAAATTTGTTATGCAGTGGGAATAGTCAGTAGGTACCAGTCCAATCAGGATTAGACCACTGGACAGCGGTTAAGAACATCCTCAAGTATCTTATGAGAACGAGGGATTATAAGTTAGTGTATGGAGCTAAGGATTTGATCCTTACACGATATACTGACTCTGATTTCTAAACTGACAAGGATTCTAGGAAATCCACGTCAGGATCAGTGTTTATCCTAAACATGGTGCAGTATCAAGTAAGGATGTATTACAGATTCCACTATGGAAGTTGAGTATGTAGCTGCTTGTGAAACAACAAATGAAGCAGTTTGGCTAAGGAAGTTCCTAACCAATTTGGAAGTGGTTTCAAATATGGACTTACCCGTCACCTTATACTGTGACACAGTGAGGCAGTAGCCATTGTTGATCTCTTTACGAAGGCTCTCTCTCGACTAAAGAGTTTGAGGGTCATCTAGGGAGTCAAGGTCTACGAGACATGTACATTGTATAATCTAGAGCAAGTTGAAGATGTGTAATGGGTATATGGATGCCCTAATTTATTGTATTTATTTACAATAATCCCGCCTTTTGGATTCTGATATCATGTACAACCCATTGACTAGAGTTTTAGTTCAAGTGAGAGTATTTTGGGTTTTATGCCCTAAAACTTGTAGATAGTAAACGTTATTAATTGACCGTCATCAACAAAAAGTTATATATGTTAATTCAATAAATGTTATTGTTTGTGTTGTTTGTCTATTTTTGTCTTAAATAATCCTAAATCCAATAAACTAACATTCAATACTATCTTATGAGTCTTGAACTATATGTGAAGACATACAGGGATCAATGTTCAAGATACAACATGAAGGTTCTATAGTATAGGGATAAGGCTGGGTATCTTATCTTAGTAATATTGTGGATACGACCCACTTTGTATTTGATACAAACAAAATGATCCAACATATTCGTGTAGTTGTCATGTCAGTGGGAGTATCCTATGCAATGAGTTTGCATAAGACTGGATCGTGAAATAGTGACCACTAGATGTAAAACTGTTAACTAATTAGATTCCTATTGCAATAGGATGACTTAGGCAACTTAGTCTTAATCTTAAGTATATTATGGACTCATGTTCACGAGGGATTGTCCTTTGATTTGTATGGGTAATAGTGACCAGTTCGTCGACCCAATATGCCTACCATTTTGGGGACAAGACCAACTAGAGAGCTGGGAATATAATAATACAAGATGGAATTCATTTCTTCCCATCTTAAGGGTAAGTAGATGAGTGTTCCTTTAAGTGGTGTCTCAAGGACTTGCAAATGGCCCTACCCTCTCATTGGCATGATAAGGATTTCTGTTTATTGGTTCCATAAATAGATTGTTCATTAGAGAAACACTAGTACTTATGGAGATAGAGGTAACCCAAAGGTAAAACGGTAATTTAACCCATTGGATTTACGCACACTCGTGAAGGACTAACTTGTTGTTATTGGTCTATATCCGTGGACACAGAAATATATCTGTAGTGAGAAGAGTGCACCTGTGGGTCTTTAGTAGAATGTACCCATAGTTAACAAATATTGATTAATTTGGTTAATGAGTTTAACCAATTAATCTCATATCGTTAGAGCTTCTGATCTACAAATCCACCAGGTCCCCTTGTTGGCTCACTAGAGTATATTTAAGATGGATGATTTGAATTGTTTAAATTAATTTGAGGAAACCATATATTAATGTGATTAATGTATAATTGATTATGGATATGATCTATAATTCAAATTAAATTGGAAAGTAATATTTGAATAAGATTTAGTTAATTAATTCAAGAGAATCAGATTAATAAAGAATTAAGTAATAGAGAGGTATTGCACATATACATACGGTGTTTATGATAATTAAGTATATATACATTAAATTGGATTTAATATATAAATAGTTATTTAATTAATGTGAAAATAAAATTAAATAGGTGTTATGTAATTGTGCTAATTAATTAAGTGTTATTTAATTAATTGGGCTAATTAATTAAATATTTATTATTTAATAAATTAATTATGAAAAGGGAAATAGGAAAAGGATTAGGAAAAGGGTTTGGCCCTTCTCTATATAAAGACCTTCTTATGGCCCCTTCAGGATACAGTGACAATACATAACATACAAGTGTCATCGTACAAAATTTTCCCTAAGCCACAAAAAAAATCCTCTCTACTCTCCAATATCATTTTCTCCTCTTCCTCTCCCAATAGTTGGATACTACCTATCCCTTTATTGGAATCCTAAAGAATAACAAGGTTACTCTTGTGGTATTATTCGAGATTGTTGAAGAAATTGTTCGTGATCAAGATCATTGGAGGAGTCGTTCATTGGAACTTCAAAAGGATAAAGCTTGGGAATCTACAAAGGTAAGAATGGTTCTATTTTTTCCTAAAGTATGCTAATTTACATGTTTAGATTATGTTTTAGTATAATGAATTTGTTTATGTAAGAAACGAATTGTGGGATGCAAGACATTCTCACACAAACGCTTCCATTGCAGGACCATGTTAATCTTGGACAGAGGCATTGAACACAACCTGTCACATCCATACCAGGATTGTTTTCCGACAGGAACTTCAAGCACTATCTATGAGTTGTGGAGAGGAAGAAAATCGAATATAAGGTATTTCACATCTTTGGCAGTACTTGTTACATCGGTTGACAGAGAGGCTAGGAGGAAATGAGAGTCAAAGTCAGATGAAAGCTTTTTCCTTGGGTATTCCTCAAATAGTCGGGCCTTCGGGTTTTCAATAAACGTACTCGCACTGTCATGGAGTCCATTAACATAGTAATTGATGGTAATGTCGTCTCTTTCGATTCCTCGTCTACAGCTGAAGAAGACTTCTCTTCAACTCAGCTTGTTAATATTAATGCTCCTAACATTCCTTCTGACAAGCCCTCTAATCTGAGATCGAGTACTCTGGTGGAAGTAATCTTGGATATTTCTGAGCAGACAGAAGAAAGTAACAAGCAATCATCCAATAGGGTTCTTAAAAACCATCCTTTTAGTAACATTATTGGTGATTTTAATGAAAGGGTGATGACAAGAAGGAAAGACAAACTCAACTATCTGGAAATGGTTAGTAATATTTGTTTCACTTCTCAGGTTGAGCCGAAGAATGTCAAAGAAGCCTTTGAAGATGAATGTGACATCAATGCAATGCAAAAGAAGCTTGGATAATTTGTTAGAAATGATGTCTGGACACTTGTCTCCAGACTTGAGCCTGTGAATGTAATTGGGATAAAGTGGATCTTCAAGAACAAGATTGATGAGAATGAGATTGTAACTAGAAATAAAGTCAGCTTAGTGGCTTAAGGTTACACATAATTAGAAGGAATAGACTTCGATGAAACTTTTGCTCCAATTGCTAGGCTAGAAGCAATTAGACTGTTGCGCTTGGTATTTCATGTATTCTGAAATTTAAACTATACCAAATGGATGTAAAAAGTGTCTTCCTAAATGGGTATCTGAAATAATAAGTGTATGTCGCTCAGCCCAAGAGTTTTGTTGACTCTTCTCATCCTAACTATGTATATAAACTCAACAAAGCGTTTTATGGTCTTAAACAGGTTCCCAGAGTCTGGTATGAACAGTTGACCTAACTTCTAGTCAACAATGGGTACAGACGGGGTGATATTGATAAAACTCTTTTTGTGAAGAAATCCCCAGATAGCTTTGTTGTAGTCCAAATTCATGTCAATGACATTGTTTTTGGAGGAATGTCACAAGAGATGTTCGAGCACTTTGTGAAATAAATGCAACAAGAATTTGAGATAAGCATGGTAGGGAAACTATCCTACTTTCTTGGGTTTCAGATATAGCAACTGGATGGGGGTTTATTTGTTTTCTAGAGTAAATATACCTAGTGAAGAAATTTGACCTTAAAAATGCTAGTATCAAGAGAACTTCGGCTCCAACGCATGTAAAGTTATCAAAAGACTCTGATGGGAACCCAGTTGACGAGAGTCTATACACATAAGCATTATTGATCATATATAGTCTTTGTTGTCGACATGTGTGCAAGTTATTAATCATATCCAAAGAGCAATAATTTGTTGAGCGCCAAAAGGACAATCAAATACATAAATGGGACAAGTGAATACGGTCTACTATACTTATTTGGCACTAATAGCTCTCTGGTTGGCTATTGCAATGCTGATTGGGCTAGAAATTCAGAGGACAGAAAGAGTACTTTTGAAGGATGTTTCCTTATGGAAAATAATCTGGTTTCTTAATTTAGCAAGAAGCAAAATTTGTCTCCTTGTCTATAGTTAAAATTGAATATATTGCTATACATAATTTATAACATCCGGATTTTGACTGACAAATCATCCTAATGCTTTTTTAAGCTGTTAATGGTCTTTCTCGATGGAAGTTGAATGAGACTAGTTCTCATGTACGACTGGGGGATCTTCCACAGTGGATTGTAAATACTTGTCAATCATGATAAATATATACTATTATGTCTCTAAACTTTTTCTTGTTTCCTAGTTACCTTTTAAAATTATTTTTTTTTAAAAAAAAATACCTTGAATGTAATAACAAAATTATAAATTTTGCTTTGAGCATTGGATGCCGCAGTACGCAAAATTTTGACCTTTGGGATGCAATTATTAGGCTTACTGGGTCCATAAAACAATAATAAAAAAATAATAAAAATAAAAAAGAAGAAGAAGTTGAATTGCACAAATACATGAGAACATTGGTTAATTTATGCTAACTTCGTAATTTAGATTTTTTTAACCAAAATAAAACAGAACATACTGCCTATGGCAAATTTTGTATGAAAAATATTTGGGACAAGTTGATTTATGTATTTAATACAAAATCATCATGTGACAAATTTTTCTTTTTAAAAAAAAATTATTATTATGATTGATGAAATGTATGAAAATGAGTGCAATCCGACCTGCACTTAAATATTATTTTTTTGTAAAGGGTTTATACTAAAAGTAATTTTTAAGAAGAGAAATTATTTTAAATGGTAAAACTGTTGAAAATATTTACAAAATATAATAAAATTTTAGAACTATCAATGATAGACATTGATCGACTTCTATCAGTATCTATCAATGTTACTGATAGACGTTGATAGAAGTCTATCATCGTCTATCATTGATAGTTCTAAAATTTTACAATATTTTGTAAATATTTTGATTCGTTTTTTTATATTTGATAACAACCTTTTTAAGAATACAACGGAGATTTATTTTAAAAAATATATTTGTTTTTAAAGGAAAAAAATCGAGTGAAAACATGTTTGAATAACTGTTGGTTGTTCATTTTGTAAGTTTTTTTTCTCTTTTTTTTTTTTTTATTTATTATTATATATTATTTTATTATTAATGTAAATAACTTATTTTTCTAAGTCATTGTAGTTTGTTTTCTCTAAATTACTAGTTTGTGGGGAGTGATTCAGTGTAAATACAAACATAAATTTTCTTTTTAAAATAGTTTGAAAAGAAACTATAATGTTATTTTGAAATCAATTATATAAATTAAGGCTCCAACCAATTCATTGAAATTTTTTATCTTGTATTTTTTACAATACGAGGTAAAAAGTGAAAATCGAACCATTGACCTCGAAAGTATATAACATAAATTTTATATCAATTGAACAATATGCTCATTTTGGTTCAGGATCTCGATAATTAAAAAGTAAAAAAATTATAAATCTCATAGTTAAAATTTGGGGCACATTTTCCCTTCCCAACCACATGAATCAATCATTTAGGGCAGGAAAGAATGATGCAATGAACAAGGCTTCTATTTCACGCATACAAACCGTTCATAAGCTTCTATGTGTGTCCTGTTTTTTTTTTTTTTTTTTTTTTTGTCTGTTTTTTTTATTATTATTTTTATTTATTTTGTGTTTAATACTATTAATTTCTTGTTATCATGATATTTTTAATTTAAAACTTTTTTTTCATCTTTCGAACATAGGTTAGTAGATAAAATATAAATTATCATCTCAAAAGTTGATGGTTCAATATTTCAATCTAAATTTAGCTTAAAAATTATCATATTTGTATTAATCTTGTATTTAGTCAGACAATTTTGCAAGGTTTCTAATTTTACCTGTATCTAAAACTCAAGAGTCATCACATTATCCAAAAAAAAAAAAAAAAAAAGACGATCCATAAAAATCACCTTTAAAATATGGTGGTAGTTGCAATTTTACCCTCAAACTCTTAATAGTAAAAAATAAGTAAATAAACTTATACAGGTATTAAAATTGGACTCGTAAACTTACACAATTGTAGAAATTGAGTCAATTTTTATTATTTGGGGATCAAATTTCTACACCTATTGTAAATGAGAATCTAATTTTAATACTGGTAAAAGCTTGATGGCCCAATTTTTATAAATGCAAGATCGATGGTACAATTGCAACTACCATCGTATTTTAAGAATAATTTTCCTAATTTGTCAAAAAGAGAGAGGGAAAAGAATTGAGTATATTGTCTAGTTTGTAAATCACCTCTTACACTCTAGACATATACGGGGGTAATGGTTTGAATTAGCTTTGGCTTTTTCATCGAAATTATAATGATTTAATTAATCAAACGAGCTATGTACGTATGCATAGAATTTTTTATGTCTGTACAGGTTGCAATTTTTTTGTTTTTTTAGGGGAAAAAAAACCATATTCTTACATTGATGTTTACCATCGACTTTCATAAATTAACTTCTATATTGCGTATTACGAGACTTGTCTTTATTTTTGTTTTTTTCTTTCTACTTTTCATTAGAATAAAAAAAATAATAAATTTATAGCATGTGACAAATTATTCTTATTTCCATTAGAATAAATAGTTAGATACATCTTAAAAGCATTTATCTTTATGCATCCAATCAAATTGTCAAATAATAATGTGACATGTGACAAACTATTTTATTTATTTTTAAAAATATTTTAATTATTTTTTAATATGAATGATAAGAGGAAGAAGCATAAAGATGGTGCATAGTACTACCTATGAGAAATATTACAATGTTTATCATTCTAATTTGAATTTGAAGAGGTTTTCTTTTTTTATTATTTTATCTTCTGCTGATCCATGGCATCAGCAATTTGACTTTTCTCTTATTTGCCTATTAATTTTTTTTAGAGAAATATTATTTTATTAGACGTCAAGGGTAAGTTTTAGTTACATCCATATTAGAAAGAGAAATAGCCGATGTTGGGAAATTACAGATCCAGCTACCAGAGAGTCCGAAACGCCTAGCTTTTGTCGCAGCTTCATGAGCAAATGAATTCAAATTTCTGTTGACATGAACAAAGAAATATTCAGCAAAATCAGAGGTGTGCGTGTGAATTTCTTCTACCAAATATTGAGCTTCACAAATTGAAGAAGAAATACCATTGATGAGGTTAATAGCTGAATCAACAATTTTAGCTCCAAGGACAATTTTGTTACGATCAGATCAGATGGCCCAACACCCGACAGCAAACAAAATGATTTTCTCACAATTACATTTGTTTAAGATCTGGATCCATTTATCCAGAAAGCTATCATGGAAGGATTTAAAAGCCAACGGGCAATTTGATAAAGAGCACCAGATGTTGGAACCTTCTTTATCGCTATTTTCCATATTCACTATTAACTTATAACCACTTTTGACAGTGTAGGAACCAATTTTATCATAATGCCAGATCAACTTGTTCTCCAAGGATGAATGAATTCGGCCACAGAAGTATTAGTCATTAGTGGGTTAAAACAAATAGGTTTAAACAAGGCTGGCTTTGGTAGCCAAGGATCAATGAACATTCTCATGTTTGAACCATTCCCAATTTTATATCGTAAGCCTAAGTTTTTCTACAGATAAAGATGAATTATTATCTCGAATTTCTGCTTCAAGAATACAAGTTTCTTCAAAATAAATGCTCTTTAAAAAAGTAGCTACTAGGTTGCTAGGATCCTCATCGATTCTCCATACTTGCTTCGCAACGAGGACTTGCATCAGATCCCGCCAAAGTGTTGTTTTTTATTTATTCATTTATTTTTTGTTAAACTTAAAATAAATATTGTTGTAGAAAATAACTGCATGTTGTACCTATACTTTATGACAGAATCTTTCGTCTTGCGTGCCAAACTGCCACATACTAATAGCGTTTGTTTCTTTTCGTTTTTTCCCCTCCTTATATTTCTTAAAGCTGACCATTTTTTTTCTTAACAAATTATTTTTTGTATTATTAATTTTCCATTGATTTTCTTCCTTACCTAGCCATTGCATTGGATATATTTATAATTTTATTTGATGTGTATCACGTACTTGAAGTCTAATGGTAACAATACCATGAACAATTCTCAAACTTTCAAATACTAAAAAATGATAGTCATACAACTCACAAAAGATTTAGATAATTTATATGCAAGTGGATATAAATTCACACAAATATAATTTTAATTTATTAACATAATATAGGAAATAATACCATTTTGGTCCCTAGATTTTAACTCTAATTGCTATTCGGTCCCTAGATTTTAAAATGTTACACATTTAATCCTAAAATTTTTAGTTCTATTTCAATTTAGTCTATAAGTTTCAAAATGTTACAATTTTACCTTTAAAATTTAAATTTAATTTCAATTTAGTCGATGAATTTTAAGATTTTACATTTTTAATCTCAATTTTTTATTAAATACTTACTTTCAATCATTGACGTCAATTTCTATTAATCAATTAAAAATAATTAGAAGTGAAAATTTTAAATTTAATTTTAAAAGTGATAAATATAGTGAAACTTAATTAATTATAATTCTTTTAACAATTTTTAATTTATTCAAATAAATTAACTCGAAAAGATGCAAGTATTTAATAAAAAATAAAATTTGAGTAAAAGTGTAAGCCTCGAGATATAGGAGCCTAATTAAAGAAAAATTCAAATATCAAAATAAATTTGCAACATTTTAAAATCTAAGGACTAAAATAAAACCAAACTCCAAACTTAAAGATTAAAAAGATATAGAATTTTGAAACTAGTAGATTAAATAACTAAAAAAGTATTTTTCTCTATAATAATATTCGGTTTCACATGTAGACCAAATAAGACATTTCTCAAAAAAAAAAAACAAAACAAAACAAAACCAAACAAAATTAGTTACAAAACTATTACTAATAATTCTGTATCCAATTTTAAGTTTTTATATAGAAAATATGATACTTAGATCGTAACGTAAAATAGAGAATTATATTTATATATATATATATATACACACACACATCCCAAAAATATTGAGTTAAATGTAGAGATGTCATGCCTCGATCCACATTCAATAATAATAGTAATAAAATTGATACATGGTTTTATGTGAAATAATTAAAACGAAAAAGGAAGTTTATTAAGCTGTAATCCTAGTGATAAAATAAAAATGGAAAAGGACAATTAATTAACAGAAGATGAAATATACAAGGCCATGGCAAAATTTGGTTTTGACCTTCACTGCATTTTAGATATGTACTGTGAAAAACGTACACATTGAAGGTGTTATTGATGGTTGCATATCTTAGTCCCACTAAGAATGTATCCACCAAACGCATTCATCTGCATGAAGGGATGTGTTCTCGAAGGAAGAACCTGCATTATTAAACAAATATCTTCAAAGATTTGAACCTTCCGCCTTAACTAAACTTGGCTACCTAACTTGACCTCGTCTGATAACTATTTGATTTTTCGTTTTTTGTTTTTTAAAATAAAGTCCTGTAAATACTCATTCTACCTCTAAATTCCTTATTTTATTATCTACCTTTTACAATATTTTAAAAACCAAACCAAGTTTTGAATTAAAAAAATAGTTTTTAAAAACTTATTTTTCTTTTAGAATCCAACTAAGAATTCAACTCTTTAACTAAAGGAAGATCCAAACCATTATAAGAAATTCCCAGGAAATAGACTTAATTTTCAAAAACTAAATGGATCAAACAGTTTTTTTTTTTTTTGTATTGTCACCTCGATTGACCCTATAACTCTTGGTTGTTAAAGACTTCATCAGATTCTAAGATCCTAGATGGATCCCACATGGAATGTGATTTTTTAACCTATTCCCCCACAGCCTTTTTTCACCTTTTCTCACTTTCAACAACTCGCAAGTCAAAGAAAGCTAATCAACACATTTTCTTTTCATCGATCGATCAAACAAATATAGAATGAAAGTTGAATAATAGAACCCAAACCAACTTTGTAAGTACAACTTTTCTCTAGGACTAAGAATATGCATAAATCCCTTGTTTAAATTTGGGATTATTGTTCCTCAATCCTTTTGAGATTCCATTTTATCTAGGGGTGTTCAAATGACCTGACAATCCGAATAATCCGGACTGCCCAACCCAAATTATAAGGATTAGGTTGGGTTAGTTTTGTTTCTAGGTTGGGTTAAATTTTTTCTATTTTTGATGGATTGATTTGGGTCTAGGATTGAATAAAAAAAATTGGGTTGACTCAACCCAACTTGAATTACATATATATTAATAAAAGTATATTTATTTTAGAAGGGATGAATTTGAGAATTCTTTATGTTTTTCTGTTAAAAATATTTGTTTTTGTATAAAGTTTGTAATAGATATTATAGATATTGATATGTAAGCATTGAGTTTTATGAGATTTTAGTTATTAGATATGTGTGGTAGATAAATTTAAGTATTTTAAATTAAGAAGAAAACAAATAATAACTTGTAACCCAACCCGAACCAATCCAACCCAAATTTTGAGGACTAGGTTGGATTGGGTTGGGTTGGAGACCATGTTTAGGTCATTTTGGTTGCCAACTTGACCAACTCAAACTTTCAGGTTGGTTCAAAAATATGTCACAACACAACCTAACCTAATCCATCTACATCCCTAATTTTACCTCTTAAAGCAATAATATAATTCCTCTACTCCAAAATTTTGTTAAAATGGAAGTTATGCGGAAATGTAGAGACATCAAACCTGATATTCACGAAGCCATGGTTCTGAAATTTGCAAGCTGATTGCCATCTTCTCAAGCTGTAGTTTATGCATGCAAGTTGCAAGAGGCTGCATTCAACAAATAAGCAACTTAATCAATCTAATACATAGACATATATAACATTGCTATACAATCACTACCCCGTAACATGACATCTCATTTCTGTTTGGATCCCCATTTGAAAAATAAATAAATAAAAATAACATCTTTATTTTATAACGGAGGTATCAAGCTCCACTCCTATATGCTCATGGTTCATCCCTCACTAATTCCTAAAGAGACTGTCCTTCCTCTAAATCACTTCCAAAAAGTAATTAGGATATTCAATTATGAAGTTCAAATTCACCAAGCCCTTAGAGCACTCCTTGAGGAGGGAAATTTTAAGGAACATGCTTCAATACTTCTTTTTTCCTTTTGAAGAACCAACCTGAAGATACTGGTGATAAATAGCAAATGGGGCAGAGTTTGCTACAAGAGGCAACAGATCTTTAACAAGACTCCATGCATCCGACTGTGGTGCAGCAATTATTAGGCTGCAATTAATCAAAATAATCTAGTGAATTACTATTAATAGTGAAGCACATATTACAACCAACCAATACTCTTTACTCACCTAGTAAAACCATTTTCCTTCCATAGGTTGATAACTTCTTGCGGTGCCTTATCTCCAGCCTTTGCGCATTTAAATACTTTAGTTAATGGAGAAACTATAGACTCTGAGTTGAGATCTGAGGACTGGTCTGTAGATGGTAGAGGGCTTTCATCCATACTAACAGGTTGAGATGCCTGATCGTGCAAATTAATCTTCCAAAAAAGAAAAAAAATGGTTTGAAATGAATTTTGAGAGTAACGAATATTAACTGGTACTTTTGGAAGGATTAAATTAAGGATTAAATATAATGCCCTTTTGAAAGTATTTGGTTACGTAAACAAATACTTCGATACTTTTTTATAAGCACTTAGTCAAGAGCACTCTTCAGCGTTCCAGAAGTCGGTTTCAAACTCATCTTAAGAAAACAATAAGAAAAGAAAAACTCTACTTACACCAACTTCTTGTTCACCATTAGGCTTGGAATCTTCAACTTGGGATGAGGCGAGCTCAGCAAGGGGTGATCGCATTATCCTGGTGGATAAAGAGTTACTGAGGAGTGGAAACTAGAATGACATTTGAAAACAGCAACAATAATAATAAATCACCGAAGTTGCAATTATACCCTCAAACTTTCAATTGAAAAAATTGAGCTCCTAAACTTCTAGAAGTGTTAAAATAGTACCCCTCAAAACTTACCATAATTGTAGAAATTGGACACACAAATGATAAAAATTGAATCTACAAACTTATAAAAATGTTAAAATTTATACAATTGTGTAAATTTGAAGATCCAATTTGAACCAATTTTAACACTTATACAAGTTTGAGTGTACGATTTTTTAAATTGAAAGTTTAAGAGTATAATTACAACTACTACTATACTTTAAGGGTGATTTTTGCAATTTTCCCTAAATGTAACATAAAGAAGACACGAGAAATAGGACTAAAGCAGCAAACCTTGAGCAAATTTCATCATCAAAGTTGAATATTCTTACGATATCCATAGGGTTTGGATTATTTCCAACGTATGTATTGCAAACAGAACCCTTGCCTGTAAAACACACAATTTAGCATCAGATAATGTGGGGCAGAACACAGATTGTAGTTATAATTTGTAATATCGAAATTTGACACCCAACAATATTTTCCTCCCTGATAATTTGAATTACGCCAATCGACCACTCGCACTAATGGTGAAAGAATCTTCATCCACCCCAAACTCCATGAAACAACATGGTTTTAAGCCATTAATTTTCTAACACGGTAATACACTCACGACCTTTAAGGTATCTCCAAATATTGTAAGCCCTTACCTTGTGACCAGAGCATCTTGAATGGATACGTAATCTTGTTTTGTACACTAATACAAATCAAAATTAAATTGGAGAAGTTGTAAGACTAGAAAATACGATAAAACCTTAAGTTGTCAACAGCATAGAAACTGTCTGCATAACTCATTAGCTATACTGTAAGACCTTAAGTTGCTTGAGACAAGTACAAAGAGGAGGCTGTCAACATCCACCACTCAAGTGATTTTAATCCCGCCTGGTTTATACCCAATGTTTTCTCATTACACGTAAATCTAACTTTCTACCATGGCTCACATTCATCGAGGATTTACAGCCAGTTTTTGAACAAAATGAACCCACTTTATTTATTTTTTAATAATGCCAAGAATAATAGAGAAAAGACCTCCCAAGCGCTCAGCCACAGCTCCAGTGAGAAGACCACCAACCATATCAACCACAAGAACATCGGAATGTGCAGTCACATTGGCAAAAGAAAGAAGAAGTGATAAAGCATCCAATCGCAAGAATCTGAATCAAAAGCAAGAAAACAGAGTACATTAATCTTGTTTCCAACTTCAAAGCATCATGATGCATGATGACAAAAGGAAAGAATAGAAACTTCAAATATGTTCAATAATGTGAAATTCAATTATCACACGGTTTTCCAGATGACGAACCAAGAAATAAACAGCAAGGGCAAAAAAAATGCTGTTACCTATAAAACATAATAATTGAACTGGAAAAAAAAATTAAAATCAAATCCTTCCTTGTACAAGTAGCTGGTGGAAGAGATCAGAAAAGTATTATCATAGTAATACTTCCAATAGGCCCTAAAACTAAGGCCAATTGAAGTCCTCATACGACACTCATTTAGTCATCTAATATATAGAAAACACGCAGGGATTGTTACAACTAAAAATAAATGACTGAAAAAAGATGTGGAAAGAATTGGAACTGAATGGGAAAAAAAAAGTAGTGGAAAAGAGGACAAATAAATCACCCGATTCTAGCTGGATATTTCTTGAAGTATGCTTCACATATACTGTAAGATGGGGGAGAAAAACATCAGCACCATTAAATATATGAATTCTAGTGAGATTACAAATACAAATTTTCATGAGTGTGATCTACCTTGCATTTATTATTGAAGTCCACATATTATGAAAAAGTTTTTGTCAATAAGTGTTATTATGAATACCTTCGAGTAAAAGGTCTCCTCAAAAGTACCCTGGGCGCATACTTCTTTTGTTTCCTGAGCCTATATTTCTCCTGCAGACAAGATTTGGAATTCAGCAAAAAAAAATGCTGGATATACAAAGATAAAACTACTCAGGTGTTCACATTCTGATCACCTGAGAGAAAACTGTTTTCTTTTCAAATGTTGCACTGTTGGCAATGAGAGCTTCCACAATTTCATCACCAGTTGCACCCTGACTACATATAAAGAGAGAGAGTATGCATCATGTATAATAACATATTTAAGAAAAAGACAACAGAAAGTTCTGTGAAAATAAATCAAAGAAGATTAATTCCATAAATGTCAAAAAATTGAGGAGAAAGTGCAGAACAGACCCTGTGCCCCTGCAATCCTAGTACAGTGGCCCCACATGGTTGGCCTCTTGCAAGTGGGATACCACAGAGCTAGAATCACAGCGAAAAAGGCAGGGTTCAAGAAAATTTATTGTGCTGCACTGAAACTAACAATGATCGGTCAACAAAAGAACAATGCTTGGTCGATAAATTTGGCCAACAAAAGAACAATGCTTGGTCACTCCTTTTATGAAACCAACCAACTCAAATAATAACAATGCCCAATATATCCTGGATAGGGAAAAGGATCTTAAATTGCCAGTGCATTTCATCACTGGTTAATTTGAGACTTTGTGACTTTATCCGTGGTGATAAAAATGTGATTGGACCAATATTTTAAAAGGTAAAAGTCAACGGTGCCTATTAAGGCAGTACGAGAGACAGGATAAAACAAATTATACACCTCACCGATTATAGAAGTTCTCAAGGCTATTTTCAGCATTGTCATTGTTATCACTAATATTTTCATCTTCTATGTTTTTATAACACTGGCCGGTAAAGTTAGTAGTGGCTAAATCACCACAATTCATAATGTAGCTAAGAGGACACTAATGTTCTAACTATTACGTGATTCTGAGTAGGCCTCTATAGGAGCTGTTAGCTTTTTATAATTTAAACGATGTGTAAGCTTCATGATAAAAGTTTGAGCCTCCTCTTGAACCAGTGGCAAAGCAAAGCAATAACTAACCTTCGCATTGCATCGATATCATCACTAGAGAGGCTCTGTGCCTTATTATTGTCTACAATCGCTCTGTTATCCCTCAGCTCATCTTTTGTCACCTGCTCTTCCTTCATCTCCTCCGTTTCCTGACAGTTATTGCCTTCAAAAAACAGATACCAAAATGGAAGATCGCATCAGTTAAATTTTTTTCACAAAGATGAAACCAATTCGTTAACAAAATCCATAGTAAGAAATCAAAACCTTCTTCTCTGGAGGGCATAACGCGAGCCAAATGTGGACCATTGCCTCCATTCTCAATTTGAAACAAGGAACCGAATGGACAACCGATTAAGGGCTTTAGAGAGAAACTTTTGTTACCAATTTTCAATGTACTGCAAATCAAAGTAATTTTTGTTATCATGCATCATACTTACTGAGCATTGAAAACCAGAAATCAACACTTAAACTTGAGACATACGAGGCGGGGGAGAGTCGAGCAAAAACCAGGCGGTCGCCGTCATTGACGTCGAGCAAAACGCTGCAGCCTTCCCACGTCAGTCTAGGGTTTCGAGGCGATTCAGATTGAAGAATACTCGAAGACATCTTGAAACTCTACTAAGAAGAGGAATAAGTTAAGAAAGCATGAACTGTAGAGAATCAAAAGAGTCGGAAATTGCAACGGATTTTCTGTGATTTTTAGGGTTTATGACGAGAATGACGGTTGGAGCAGAACTATGAAATACAAAACTGCGAACGAGAGGGTTTAACCGTTGGGGTTGGCGGTAGTGGGCTCGAATGAAACGAAGTCCAACTTCAGTTGGACGTGTTCAAAGCCTTCGACTTGTGGACCAACGGTCCAACTAGACTAGCTAGGGCAAATCGCCAACGTCAAAATTACTATTTTAGGCCTATTATTAAATTTTCACCCAAGTGTCACCATTTTCATTGATATTTTCATATTTTTTATTTGATATTGATATTAGGTATGAATCAATAGTTTCTTTGTATCATAAAAAATTAGATGAAACATTAAAAAAAAACTATTTACACAAATAATAAAATTTTAATCTTTTTTTATAGAGGCGGATAGAGGCCGATAGAAGTCTATTAGTATCTATCAGTGATAGAAACTGATAAAAATCTAGAATTTTCTTTTTGTTATTTTTATAAATAGTTTGACATTTTTTCTATATATGAAATTTTTCTAAAGTATAAAATGCTTATTTATTTATTTTACTTTTTTGTTTATGTTTTAAGAGTATCCCTGGAATTTGACATTTCTATAAAATTGAAATTTTGACATTTTTATTGACATCAACATTTTAAATCTTGATTTTAAGTGTATTTATTGTATATCTACGTTTATAACTTAAAATTTGAAGACAATTTTAAATTATTGAAGTCTATTTCTGATCAAAAGTTTAGAAATTCGAGTTGTTTCACCTTTTATGTAGTTGAACTTTAAAAAATAATAAGAAGAATGACAAAAGTATTCACAAGATTGAATCTTTTAAATATATAACTCATCATACCACAAGTAAGTGGAATTAAGGATGATGTCAAATAATATATGACCCAAATTTGGTTCCAAAAACAACATTAAATTTCTTAGTGTTATACATAACATTTGATATATCATATTAGTTGGGTACTAGCGTGAAATATTAAAGGCATGTTTTACTTAAAGACGTAAGAGTAGAGGGAGTATAGTTACATTGTTGATCTAAAGAGTCCTTAGAAAAATCAATTCTAGACTTTGTTGTTTATAATAGTAGTCAGAAAAGCTATGGAAAAAAAAAGGGCAGAAGAGAGCATAGAGACTGATATGGCCGAGGAAGGTGAATATCTTCTTCCTCTTATTTTTGATATATTGATATATTTGTTCTTCTCTTTTTCAATGCCATATACAGAAAGAATGAGAGGTATATATATACATCAATTGAATATGAGAAACGACAAAATGAAAAAGAATCTATTGTTGACAATTTCTATCCTTTTAGTGTGCAGGTGAATGAGCAGGCGTTGGTTGCACCAGAATCGGTTAGGGAAAGAGAGGCGCCACGGTGGTTGCTATGTGTGCTCCACGCTGGCCTTCTTCATTTGTTACTGAAGCTGATGTGGCATCCTTGTCATCCCCCCTCAAGCGAGAGCTTAACTGAGTTAGGTCGAGCTTGCTTCGCAAATAAGAAAAGGTTTAAATTGGAAGTGCTTTGGTGAGGCAATCCGCAAGCTGCTCTGTGGTAGGAACATACCGCACATGGAGTTGGTCACTTAGGACGAGATCTCGAATGAAATGCACATCAATTTCGATGTGTTTAGTTCGAGCATGGAAAACAGGATTGGCGGCCAATGCACCTGCTCCCAGATTATCACACCAGAGAACGGGAATGCCAGTTGGGGAGAAGCCAATTCAGTGAGAAGGTTGCACACCCATATGACCTCAGTGGCAGTATGAGTAAGGGCTCTGTACTCGGATTATGTGCTAGAGCGTGCCACAGTTGCTTATTTCTTAAAGGACCAAGAGATAAGAGTGAAGCCAAGGTAAATACAGTAGGCAACAGTGGACTTTCTATCATCAAGGCTTGAAGCCCAATCAGCATCAGAATAGGCTGAGATGGTAAGGTGTGGATCAGAATTGATGGTTAGACCAAGTCGAGTTGTTCCGTTAGGTAGAGAAGCACTCTTTTGACAGCTAACCAATGCACATCAGTGGGGGCTTAGAGAAATTGGCTTGACTTATTGACAATAAAAGCTATGTCTAGTCGGGGTATTAGTAGGTACTGAAGAGCACCAACTGTGCTACGATAAAGAAAAGGGTCAGAGAGAGGTTTTCTTATATTGATCGATAACAGAGTGCCAAGGGCAGCAGGGGTTGGACAAGGCTTTACATGTTGGAGGTTTAGCTTGGCTAACAAATCAGTGATATACTGAGCTTGATGGAGGTGAAGACCAGATGGTGTATAACAGATTTGAATGCCAAGGAATTTACTAAGTGTGCCGAGGTCTTTAAGGGAGAATTGTTTATGGAAGACTGATACAAGATGATCAATATGAGCTGGATCGCTGCTTGTAAGGATTAGATCATCCACATAGATAATGAGCATGGTAATGAAAGATAAGGTGCGCATATAGTATAAAAGTGAACTTACTTTAAAGCCAGTTCGACAGAGGAAGCCTTTGAGTTCATCATTGCAAGCTCGAAGGGCTTGTTTAAGGCCGTAGATAGCTCGATTGAGCTTGCAGACATAGTGAGGGTGAGTTGTGCTTTCAAAACCAGAAGGTTGAGATATGTAGACAGTCTCTTTGAGTGTGCCATTGAGGAAGGCATTGTTGAAGTCTATTTGACGAAGTGGCCAGCGATTTGAAACTGCCAGTGTTAGGATAATTCTGATGGTAGAGGGTTTGACAACAGGGTTGAAGGTGTCGAAGTAATCAAATCCAGGGTGCTGATGAAAACCTTTGGCAATAAGGCGTGCTTTATACCGTTAAATAGACCCTTGTGCATCATGTTTTAAACGGTAAACCCATTTGCAGCCAACTACAGTGGTGGTAGAGGTAGGGGGACTAGTGTCCAAGTGTTCGTGCACTGTAGGACTGTAAGTTCTTCAACCATTGCTATTTTCCATTGTGGAACTAACAGAGCTTGAGAGACAGTGTGGTTCAGCTTGAGTAAGATCAGTGACAAGCTCAGCAGACCAGACCTTGGGCTTGAAAATATCTGCCTTCCCTCTAGTGATCATAGGGTGAGTGCTTATTAAGGGTTAGGTAGAGATTTATTGATTTTGTAAGGAGGATTTGGTAGAGGATGTAAGGCCTGAGGTGGTGATATTGGAGGAGAGGTTGCAGAAGGTAAACAAGGATTGGAATGTGGGGTGGTAGAAGTCAACAAGGGATCAGGACAGTGATGTTGGACCTAAGATGTATGAGGAGGATAAGTGACAGGTGAGTGACAGGATGGGGGCAAGTTTATGGTTGGTTGGGGGAACCAAGTAGTGATTGGAGGAGCTGAGCTGGGAGGGCTTGAGGACTTGAGGACTGATCACTTGCAAAGCCAGTTTGAAAGGGAAAATCTTCTTCATTAAATATCGTATGACGTGAGATGATAATCTTCCTAATATCAATGAGGCAGCGGTAGCCTTTGCTAATGTTATTTCATGAAGATGGACACTGGCTTGGGGGCGAGCACCTATCCGATATATAATCAGTACAGGCGATATGGTGAGGGACCGAGATACACACACTTTTTATTGTGGAAGTCAAATTTGTGAGACTGATAGGTTCGGATATGTGGATAGCAGGTACAACCAAACACTATGAAGGATGACAAGTCTAATTTGCTACCAAGTAGTGCTTCCATTGGGCTGATGTCCAGAAGAACAGAAGAGGGAAAGCCATTAATAAGGAGCACGGTAGTTTGGAAAGCATACCACCATAGATGCAGGGGCTGTCTCTTATACACATCTAGATGTGTATAAGAGACAGATCCTAGCTTGAGCAAGGAGAGTTAAGTCGGTCTCAACAATGTGCCGATGTTTACGCTCAGCACGACCATTTTAAGCTGATGTGTGAGGACAAGACAGTCGTATGTGAATTCCCAGCTGAGTGCACATGTGAGCAGCAGGTTGGTATTCTTCTTCTCCATCCATTTGTAAAGTTCCAAGGGTTCTATTAAACTGTGTGCGAGCAAGAGCTTGAAAATTTTGGAAAGCAACTATTGTATCACTCTTTTGTTTAAGAGGATAAAACCAAGTGAACCTGCTGAAGTCATCCACAAATTACATAGTATCTATAGCCATCCGTTGACAGTATTGAGGCTGGTCCCCAGAGATCAGTATGAACCAATTCAAATGGTTGTTTAGCATGAGAAAGAGAATCAGAGAATGGTAGATTGTGTGACTTCCCAAATTGATAAGTTTCACAAAAGAACTTTTCATTAACAACATTTTTCATATTACATCCACTAATTAGTTTAGACAAAATTTTAGGGGATGGATGGCTTAATCACCTATGGAGGAGTAGCTTGGAGACAGTAGTGCTAGTTGTAAGGGCAGAATGTGAGAAAAACCGATTGGACCAAGTTTTTAAACGAGTACCTGAGAGTCCTGATGTAGAGGGTGCATTATTTATCAGCTGGTTGACAGTATCCAATAGGTAGAGTCCATCTTTAAGTCGTCCAGTCATAAGTGCCACTCCCGAGTCCTTGTCCTTAACCACACAGAAATCAACATGAAATTCAACCACAATATTATTATTATTGGCTAATTTGGAGACACTGACTAGATTTTTGGTAATTGCAGGCATATATAGTATGTTTAGTAGGTACAAAATACCATTTTCAGTGTGCAGATTGGATTGTCCAGACTGAGACATAGTAAAAGGAGTACCATTACCAACAACAACTTTATCAGTACCTGTGTAGTTGGAGAAAGATTGAAGGAAGGTTGGGTTGCTGGTTACATGTGTTGAGGCTCCACTATCAACATATCAGTTGGGGTCAGCTACTAGGGGAGGCAGTTGTCAAATGAGCAATTAAGGCTGAGGTAGGCTGTTCTTGATGTCTGTTTGATGGAAGCTGAGTGGATTTAGCTCGAGCGTGTGTCTGTCGAGGATTGTTGAATTCCTTATTATACCTAAAGTAACAGATATCAACAGTGTGGCCTATTTTTCCACAGGTTTGGCAGGTAGACTTGGTTGTAGAGGCATTGTTCCATCGGTCGCGCCCTTTGTTTCTTCCTCCTCCACCCCTGTAGTTTGAGGATTGGTTATTTCCATAGGAATTTCGATAGGGGTTTGATGAAGTGTTGGGACTTTTCTACACTACACTAACTGATGGTGAATTGGAGGAGATGGACATATTTGTCATAACAGTAATACCAGTTTTGATGGCCAACTGATACTCAAGTCTCTTTTCATAGGATAACAGGTCAGATTGAAGATCAGACCACCTAGTTGTACCTTTTTCTTTGCACTGCTACAACAACCGGATTATACTCTTCATCAAGGCTAGCCAACACGGGGGATATAAGGTCAGAAGGAGACACTGGTGAACCTGCAAGAGCAAGACTATCAACATACTTTTTCATCAGGGTTAGGTACTCACTCATCTTCAGGGCAGCTTTGCGGGTTTGTTGGAACATCCTCTTTAGGTAATCAGTTTCAACCCTCGACTGAACTCCAACAAGTTCTTTGACATCTTCCCATAGCTCCCTTGCCGTTTGGTGTCCCATTACTTGTGTTGCAATCTCTTGGTTCATAGAGTTGTAGAGCCAACCTAGGAGTAGTTGGTCGACGGCTATCCAGGCTTTATAAGCTGGATTGGGTTGTAGTTCAGCTCCTGCTGAAGTTGTAGGGCTTGGATCAGCTTGAGCTTTCACCTGAATGCTCATTTGTTTATCTGACGATGAATCGACTGGGGCAAGGATTTTCTTCAGTTAGGAAGCCTTCCAGACGGTAGCTTCTGAGTATCGGTCAAGCTAAGTTTTGTCAAAGGAGAAAATTAGACCTATCCATCTTTATAGATGTCACCTGGTTTAGTAGCTGATTCAGGGGTGGACTTGTGATGTTTCCATTGTTGATGATTCTAGGAAAGGTAGGCAACGAGGTAGCAGGTGGATTTTCCATTTTTGGATCGTTTTTTCTTTGCTTATCAAAGCCCGAGAGTAGGAAGTCTCTGATACCAAGTCAGAAAGGCTATGGAAAAAAAAGGGCAGAAGAAAGCAGAGAGACTGATATGGCCGACGAAGGTGAATATCTTCTTCCTCTTCTTTTTGATATATTGATATATTTGTTCTTCTCTTTTTCAATGCCATATACGAAAGAATGAGAGGTATATATATACATCAATTGAATATGAGAAACGATAAAATGGAAAAGAATTTATTGTTAACAATTTCTGTCTTTTTGGTGTGCAGGTGAATGAGCAGGCATTGGTTGCACCAGAATCGGTTGGGGAGAGAGAGGCGCCACGTTGGTTGCTGTGTGTGCTCCATGCTGGCCTTCTTCATTTGTTACTAGAGCTGATGTGGCATCCTTGTCAATAGTCGCTAGCAATACCGGGCAAGCTCACAATGATGAAATCCTCTATCTTCAAATCAATAAAAGCTTAAATGGGAGGTAACCTCTCTCTCTCACTATTGTAATTATGATTTCTTTCCTTTTAAATTCAAACTAAATTTACTATTGTAATTATGATTTTTTTTCCTTTCAAATTCAAACTAAATTTGAGCGTTATAGTGAGTTTGTTGATGTCGATAAAATTATGGTCTTCTTTATTTGCATGTAGTCATGAACTCATGCTTTATTGCCACCTCTACCATTGTCAACTCATCTTCCACTAGTTGACATGTGCACAACTAATGACCCATACATGATTTATGAAAAAGCAACCAACAGTCAATACTAGATTGTGAACCTAAACTTTCAAGCAAGTAAACGCAAAACGATAATCAAAAGATTATATATTACAAATAAGAAAGGATATGCTTGAAATATATTTTCAAGTACTTAATTTTTTTAAAAAATAAGTTATTTTAAAAGAAATTGAAGAGTATTTTCAAATATATTTTAATAAATTTCTATCAATAGTGTTTAAATAAAAATGAATTTTTTAAAAAACATTTATTTATCAAGTGAATCCAAACTTAACACGAAATCAATATCAGTATTAAATTGTCATTAACTCAAAAGATATTGGTTCCAATATGTCAACACATAAAAAGAGATTCTTAATTATCACCCCCATCTTCCAATAAAAGAGAGGAAGAAAAACAAAAACAAAAACCTAGAAGAATGAGTTTAAATTTGACAGTAGCCGACTTTCCAAGACATTGAAATATCACGAATTTTTTTGCCCACTCTCACTTTAACGTAGTAAGAAAAATCATAATTCATTAAAAATATATAAATATTTTTCTTCCATTCCAATTGATAGTTTGCTCACTTGCCATTGATGAGCCACGAGGTGACACTCTTTGATTGAGAAGAAAGAGAAAAAAAGAAAAAAATACATTTATTGAATGCACTTAATTCTTCATTTACGACAATCTTCGATTTTTTTTTTTTAAGTTTTTTTTAATCTTTATATTTAAATCATATTTTGGTCTATAAACTTTGAATAATATTCTATTTTGGTTCCTACACTTTTTAAAATATCTATTTTAATCCTTAAACTTTGAATATTGTTTTATTTTGGTCCCTAAACTTTTAAAATGTTGATTTTAATCTCTCAACTTTTAAAAAGTGTCTATTTTGGCCCCCTGATATATTAAAATTTTGTTAACTCTTTAACAAAAAAGCGAGGTGACTTGTATTTTTGAATAACTAGGCTACCAAATAAGTTAGTTACAAAAAAAAAAAAAAAAGTCTGGATCAATTTCAATTTTGAATAAGGTGGCAAAGTAAAAGAATTTAAAAGATATTTTTAATTCAAAATTTTGATCATGCAGTATTTTGGCATACCACTGCCACAAAAATGAGTTTCCATGACATAAGGTTGTAGCAAAATTTGGAGGGAGTGAAAAAAAAGTGTCATAAATGATACAAATGCGCGTTTTTTGCAGTAAAAACGCTAATTTCAGGTTTTTGTTATTTTATGACAGGCTTTCAATGTCGTTGACTTATGATATTTATTAGTTATCATTAAATGAATTTAATTATATACATTATTTTTAAAATGATTACAAAGATTAGAAAAGACCTTAGAGCTCAATGCGCGTGAAATGGAAAACCCATCCTCTTCAGTTCGCGTCTTCAACGCTTCCGTCATCTGTCCATCTTCAACAACATCCCCGCCCATCCGCCTTCAGCATCGTCGCCGACATTTGTCTTCAACATCTTTTGGTCATCAGTTTGTTGACTCTTCAGCGCCGCCGCCATCCATCTCCAGCTTCCTTTGGTCATCAGCTCACGTCCTTTAGTTTCAAGGTCGCCTTCTCTTCCGTGTTTCAAACATCCTTCTGTCAGCCATCTAGTCATCCTTCAATCCCTCATCGCTTGATCTCCGTGGGTCATCCTTCATCAGCCATCCAACCATCCTTCAGTGTCTCATCCTTCAGCCATCCTTCCATGTCTCAACTAGGAAATTTTACCGTCGTGAAAAACCCTCCTCCAATTTGCATCGTCGTGAATGTGGAGGTTACTTTAAAAAAATTTCCCCCCAACCTCCTTGTCCATTTTTATTGCTAATATGAGATTTTCATCAGCATTTTCTCTTCTTTATGTTGGGATTGGTGTCCTAATTCTCCCGGTGGTTTCGTAGTTTGTAAACATTTTGTACACATTATTATTAATAAAATAAGTGTTATTTTATTTGCATTTACTCATATCCAATAAACTAAGATCCGTGGTTATTTCATATAACTTAAGCATGTATGTGAGACATACAAGTAGATCATGTCTTAAGTAATAACCTAAATGGTCTATAGTGTAAGGATAAATGAGAGATACTTTATCTTGGTGACAGTACGGATACAACCCGCTTTGTAGATATTTACAAGTATTATAAAGTGTTACAAATGGTCTGATCCTGACCATTCATGTGGAAACATACGAGCGGGGTATCCTATACAAAGAGTTTGTATAAGACCGGACCACGAGATGACTAGTCTTTTTATATAACGTCGTTGATAATTGAGACTTACATTTCATTAAAATGACCATAGGTGACATAACCTTAATCCTGAGTGTTTTGGGAATTTCTGCCTATGGTGGCGATCTTTTGATTAGTATGGGTGAGATTGGCCAGATTGCCAACT
The DNA here is from genome assembly GCF_009727055.1 of Benincasa hispida. NCBI lineage: Eukaryota > Viridiplantae > Streptophyta > Magnoliopsida > Cucurbitales > Cucurbitaceae > Benincasa > Benincasa hispida. The sequence goes on along the minus strand of NC_052352.1, from coordinate 3,821,275 downwards.
CAACAAGCCTATTTTTTGGGATTCGTGTGATTGGGGAGCTGGGAACTCAGCTACACCAGACGGAATTCATTCCTTCCTCGAAGCAAGGGTAAGTAGATAAATTGCTCTCTTAAGGGTTGATTCCGGGTCTTGAACATAGTGGACACACCCTCTCTTTGGAAGAGAGGACTTAGTCATAGTAGAACTATGACTTATTGTTTATTAGAGGAATCAGTGGTACTTAAGAAGTTAGATGTAACTGCATGGGCAAAACGGTAAATTGACCCAGCTATACCTACGAGTGATTCGTGAAGGGTTATTGCACTATTGATTGGTTATATGGACACAGAAATATATCTGTAGTGTGAAGAGTGCAGCTATCGGTCTTTAGTGGAGTGTTCGGCAGTTAATGGATGGTGGATCTCGTGACTAAAGAGTTTAGTCAGTTATTCACGTACCATTGGAGCTTCAAGCTACAGGTCCATGAGGTCCCCTTGGTAGTTCAATGGGTTCAAGTTGAGAATCAGATTTTGGGTTAGTTTGAAGTGTTCAAATTAACAAGAAGAAATTCAATTATATGTGATATAATTGGTGTGATATATCAGATACATTAAATGGAGGAAGTAATATAAATATGATTTATATTAAGTACCATAAAATAGAAAAAGAACTATGGTTTATATGTTTCATATGATGAAATATTAAAACTATAGGTTGTAAATATAATATGATAAGTTGGTTATCATATTTATTTATAAAATATTAATTATATGATAATTAATTATTTTTCACTAATAACCATTTCGAGTGGGAAGTTATTTGAAGTTTTATGGTAACCGTGAGATAAAAAGGGATTATTTTCCAAATTTAGAAGTTGATTCATTTCGGATGAGTCTCACGGAAAAGGCTATCAAGTAAAAATAGTTTTTACTAAGCGATAGCCGTTGAGAGCATACACGATCACTTAGAGTCGACTATACGATAGTTACTTGTTGATCGTTGCTACACGATCGAGTAGCGAAGTCTATGCAATAGGCTTATGTTTACTAAACGATCAAGTACATCGTCTATGCGATAGACAGTGTTCTTATCTCCCATTTACTCGATCGTATACCTCCTGTCTTCCTCAATCCAATATCATACAGAGCCCACAACTCTTGGATTCTCACACCGAGAATATCAAGGTAACACGTGTGGTGGTGTCTTAACTCAGTTCGTGAATCGAGTTGGACTCGATTGGGTTCGAGGAGCATTCAGACGATCATTGTGTATGTGTTCGTACTATTGCCTGTTCCGATCGTTGCGTTCGAGTGCATTGTTGGACCATTGGACATTGATCGAAGGATACCTGAAGAAGAGTTCTTCAAAGGTACGCATACTCTATCCCTTGTGTTTTCTTATAACATGCTATAATTTTGGTTTATGCATAACTTGTTAGTTTCTGTTTAAGATTGTAATTGTTTGTATTCATTCTGAATGAAATTTGGAACGATCCACTTCCGCTACTCATGGAAATCTCTATTTGTGATTTCCTTCACTTTAAACAAGGTTTGATTTTGAGCCACTTGCATTTGACTTTTCACTTCTTGTTAGTTTCAAATATGTAGGATTGAGCTTGTTCAACAAGTTTTAGCAAGATTTCAAGTCTTTATGGGTAAGAATTTGTGGTAAGAATGCTCTAATTCACGATGGGACTAGATTAAAGTGATTTAGGTTGAGTTATAACGCTTATTAATTATGGATTCATAACTTTGGTTGAACTCTAATGGCAATTTGGGAAGAAAATTTTTTCTTTTCTAGTCCTTATGATTATTTTATTTGTAGTTCCAGGTCTTTTTTTTTTTTTTTTTTTTTTAACATTCTATCAGGTTTTAAAGATGTCAATGGCTATTTTGAAGGTAAGAACATATCCCTTGAGCACTAGAGTTTCCATTTTGCAAGGGCATTTAGAAATTAAAATGCGAGCCAAGTTATGTGTCTATGTTTTATATTTTCAGGCATCAAATCGATATTGAGTACATTATTGTTTCGATTTAGGTTGTTACTGCAATATGATTGGTTGATATAATCATAAGATTGTAGTGTAGTTGGCTGATTTTGTTACAGGTAAAACTCAAGCAACACATTGCGCAACATGTCAAAGACATTGTCATAAACATTATTACATGTCTACCAGCTGATTCTACAAAATATCTTTTCCATATCCATCTGTGTGATTTGTAAATTTTTGTATCTGCCTTCCAATTTTCTTGCAGAGAATATTTATTCACTCAGGAAATATATTTTCATAGCTAGTCTTATTTATATTATACTCTTATTTATTTTCAGGGTTAGCCGCCTAATTGGAAAAATGTGTATTAAGAGTTTTGAGCTTAGAGTTTGTCTAAACCTTAACCTCTATGTATTGTTATTGAAAATCTTTGTATTTGTCGTTGAGATTTTTAGTTCAGTAACCATTGTAGAATTCAGGAGAAGTTTGATTTGATATTGTATTTAGGGGGAGCCTAAGTATGTTGAAGACGATGAAAACTCTATTTAAGGGAGCCTAAATATGAAAAATGTGAGGGGATCTCACTCTTAAGGGGAGCCTAAGTATGTTGTATTGAGGGGATCTCATATAAAGCTTGAAGAAGCATTATTGTTGACGTGAGGGAGCTCAAACTTAGGAGGAGCCTAAGTTGAAACTGAAGAGAAAGCTATACATGAGTCACTGAAGAGAGAGTCTATCTGATAGTACTTTCATTGTAATTGTTAAAACTCTTTATAGTGAAGTTTCGTTCCACCAAGCTTGTTACCCCTTAGACGTAAGTGTTTTTACACTGAACTGGGTGACCAATCTCTGTGTCGTTATTTTTCTGTTTGCTTTAATATTGTCCATTTGTCATACATATAATTTTTGACACCATGCTTGACATTGTATTCTGTATTAGATCTATCTAATTTTTCAATTTGTGGCAGAGCTAGTTGATTGTTAGTTCATTGAGTATTCAATAGAGTCGATCAGGGAAGTGGATCAACTACTCGTCCTCCTTTTTTAGATGGAACGAACTACTTGTGCTAGAAAGCTCGAAAGATTGCTTTTCTCAAATATATTAATAGAAAGTCACAGGAGGCTATTGTGACTGGAGGATATCCTTCTCAAATTGCTAATAACAATGAAGTTGTCAGTCCAAAACGTGAAAGAGATTGAACAGAGGTTGAAGATGAAGCATTGTTAGGAAACTCTCGTGCTATGAATGCAATCTTTAATGGAGTGAATAAAAACGTATTTAGATTGATCAACACTTGAGATTCAGCAAAGGAGGCTTGGGATATACTTGTTGTTGCTTATGAAGGAACATTTAAGGTGAAGATGTCAAAGTCACAGCTCCTAACTACTAAATTTGAATCTCTAAAAATGCTTGATGATGAAACTATTGTAGAGTTTAACATGCGCCTTCTGGAAATTGCGCTCCTTACCGAAAAGATTTTATATGAAGGTCACAGCTATTGACGAGACCCATGATATTGCCAACACAAAAGTTGATGAATTGTTTGGATCTTTCAAACATTTGTACTGTCCTTTGAAGGTCAACCTAAGAAGAAATCCAAGGGAATTGCACTATAATCCTCAGTGAGTAATGAAAGTTCTAAGAGCAAGAACAAAGAAATGATTGAAAATCTAGTTGAATCAATTTTCCTTATAGCAAAGTAGTTTGGCAAAGCTCTTAGACGATGGAACAAACATTTAGTATCCCATTGAAACTATGTGTCCTCTTATGTCAAGGACATTAGTAACATTAACAATAAGCTGGATCCAAAGCTCTCAAAAGTTCCTACAAAGAGGATAGAAAATGACAAAAAAGCCAACAGTAGTCAACGTGTCAAAGGAAAAAAATCGTAGATGTCGAGAATGTGAGTGGATCAGACACTTTCAAACTGAATGTCCAAACTTTCTAAGAAGACAAAATAAAGAATATTATGCTATCCTATCATATGATGAAACTGAGTCAAGTAGTGACTCTGATGAGGAAGTTCGAGCTCTTATACGAAATCTTTTTCTTGAACATTCTAATGTGATTGATCATTCTAATGAAGTATTTCTGTGGCAGGAAAAAAAAACAGAAGAAAATATAGCTACCTATGAAATCTTTTCTTTTGAAAAAGTCTATCAACTATGGATGGAGGAGTCTAAAGTAATGAAAATTCAAAAAAAGAGAATAGAAAAATTAATTGAAGATAATCACCATTTGTTAAGCACCATTTTTTAGCTAAAGGCATCAAAAGTTGAACTCGAATCGATGTCAAAGTCTGTTCACATGATGAACTCAAGCATCGATGATTTTAACATGATTCTATCCTCTGGCAAGCAGCTTTTTGATAAGTGTGGCATTGGATTTAAGGCAGGGTAAGCGATTCTATAAAGGTGAATCATCTTTGTTCTAGTCCAGAACTCTTCGATGTCAGTCCCTTTATCAAAGACAAAGGATGTTTAACATCCCCTTGAAGTTGCAATGAGAAACAAAAATGGATTTGTTATTACTGTGGAAAGGCAGGACACATTCGTCCTTACTGTTTAAAGGGATTGAATCTCACGACGGAAGCGTTGTGAACGCCTTGCATCCCGCAATTTGTTTTTTACATAAACAATTAAGTATACTAAAACAGAATATAAACATGTAATATAGTATGCTTTAAGAAAAAAGATTAGAATCGTACTTACCTCTATAGATTCACAAGCTTCACAAACAATCTTCTTTAAATTCCAACGAATGACTCCTCCAACGATCTTGATCACGAACAATTTCTTGAACAATCTCAAATACTACTATGAAAGTAAGCTCGTTATTCTCTAAGATTCCAATAGATGGATATGTGATATCCAACTATTGGGAGAGGGAGAGGAGAAAAGGGTTATGGAGAATAGAGAGGATTCTCTTTGTGGCTTAGGGAAACTTTTGCACAATAACACTTGTGTGTTATGTATTAATAGTCTCTGTGTCTCCCAAAGGGGTCATAAGGGGGATGTCTTTACATAGAGAATGACCAAAATTTTTTTCTAATTCTTTTCCTATTTCACTTCTCCATAATTAATTAATTAAATAATATTTATTTAATTAATTAGCTCAGTTAATTAAATAACACTTATTTATTTAATTAGCACGATTAAATTACACCTATTTAATTTAATTTGCACAATTAAATTACACAATTAAATAACTGTCAATTGTATTTGGTTGCTTTGTAAAAATTTTACCAAATTTGATTATTAGTTTGCCTGTATTTGTCCATTTAGGGCATTTGACAATTTCCTTGTATTTAGTTTCCTCGTAAAAATGTTACCAACTTTATTCTTATATATATGAAAGTTGTTATTTGTGTTTGTATTGATTTTACATTTTAAAATAGGGTATAATTGATAGTGGAAATCATGTGTGTGATGACAAGGTACAAAGAAATAACAAACCATCAAGCCATGTATTATATTGACAATATAAATGTGTCATAAATATAAAATTATAGGATAATAAAAATGTATCATTATAGAATATTTGTTGACATAAAATATTTGACATTGTTCAAATAATCTTGACAATATAGTTTGGTTGTGATATTCTTGATAAGAAAAAAAATGCCACTGTATATTATTTTTTTTACATTTTATAATTGTCGTTAATATCATAATGATACAAAAAATACCCAATTTTGGATCGATTGATGATAATGATAACATGTCATAGTATACTTGTCAATGACAATTTATGGTTGTCATAATTGTTCATTGTTGACAATCATTTATTGTCATTAGATGACCAATTATGAATTTTTAAAAATTTGTCATCGATGCTCATATCTTTATAGGCGATACAATAACTAAAAATAATTATCGTCAAATTTTAAATTGGACAATTTTTAAATATCATGGAATCACAGTTTTGTAGTAGTGTGTTAGTTGTTAACATGTTACTTCACATTCATCTTGCTCAATATATATAGAGCTTAGTCATAAAAAAATACAAGCTCTCTCACATTTTTATTGAACAATTAATATATTTTTAATAGCTAGGACTAAGTTAAACACTTTTTAAAAGTTTATGAACTAAAACGAACATTTTTTTTAAATTTAAAGACTAAAATAGAACCAGATCTAAAATCCAAAGATTAAAATAGGATTTAAACTTAATTTTTGTATATTATGTAGTTGAAGTAAGCTAAAAAGCACGAAACACCAAAATATTGCTGAAATAAGAGGCAAAAAGGAGCAGGAGACACAATCACTTCGCAGTGTCCAAAACTCCCTAAATTAATAATTGATAACAACGTCTTTTAACTTCAACTACTCAAAAGCCCAGCCTACCTGAACGATTTTTTTATTATTATTCCTTTTTTTTTTTTTTTTTTTTCCTTTTTTTCTGTTTTCCTTTGTTTTTTTTCCCCTCTTATAAGAGACTAAGAGACGTTTGATTTAATGTTTTATAGATGTCTAGAAATAAAGTAGGTTTGAATAAGATGTCTAAAAATCAAAGATAACTTAAAATGAGAATAAAATGTTATGGAATGTGTTATAATTTTTTATGCAACTATAAAATATAAAATTCATTTTAATAATTCATTTTTGTTTGTTAATTTATTTTTATTATATAAAGTTGTTAAATCAATTTTAAGCCACTAGAATTTAATTAAATTTATCCACTCACCTTACAGTTTAATATATTTATTATCAATTAAATTTTTTATGTTTGTAGTTTTGTTAATTGAAGAGTTAATTAGCTAATTGTTAATGTCAATTATAACCTTTATATATATATAAAAGAAATTGATATAAACTAATTGATTTTAAATCATCAAATAATATTTTTAATTTTTTTAATAATAATTATAGTTATAGATTAAAACTAGAATTATAGGTGTACAAGATTGTTTAATTGAAAAAAAGTAACTTATTTTATTATTAGTTAATTAATTAATATTTTTAAAAAATTAATTAATAATTTATTAAATAATTTATGATGTTAATATATATTACTAATAAAAAGAGATTTAAGCAAATATAATTATGGTTATTCATAGTTTTTCATATTAATTCATAATAATAGAATAAATTATTATATTAGCGTTATTATTAATAAAATTAATTATATATGTCAATTATAAATTTAATTTGAACATAGGTATAAAAACTAAATAAATTAATCAATATCAAGAAAGAAGAAAAAAAACAAAATGAAAAGATAAAAAATAAGGGAGAAAGAAAAACCATCGAAAATAGAGAAAATACACTTATTTAGATGGTTAAGAAAAACCTCCTTAAATGAGAATATGAAATATCTTAATAAGATATTGTTGAAAACTTATAGCATATAATATAAAATATTATTTTCCATTTTCATAAACTAAACGAGCCATAAAGAGAGTACAATATCAGGGTTGTTTTGTATACTATTTTCTTTATAAAATAAAATGTAATATAAAATGGTAGTGGTAGAAATTTCCATAATACCTTAAACATGGTCTCTGTTGTTTTTCTCTAAACACCTTATTTGTAACCTTCAAAAGATTTTTTATTTTTTTAAATAAAAACGTTATCCAATGCCTCTTGTCTTATTATTTAAAAGAAAAATTGTAATAAATATTAGTTATAAATGAAATATTTAACTTCATATCCTAAAAAAAAAATTTATAAAATGTATTTGGAATACATTTTCAAGTGTTTAATTAAAAAAAATTATTTTAGAAGAAATTTGAGAGTTTAGCAACCACTCAAAATAGCTTTTCAAATTTATTTTAATCAATTTTTATTAAAAGTGTTTAAATAATTTTATTTTATTTTTATTATTATTATTTTTAATTCCAATCCAATCTAAACAAGCAGATAGAATTTGAAGAGTTTTATTTTAACATTTGAACATTAAAATTATTTTAAAACGTTTTCCCATTATAATGATGAATAAAAATTGACGTGACAATGTGTTAAAATTGATAATCATACTTACATTATTTACAATTCAATTTCAATTATGTAGGTGTCATTTGTTAACTAGTTGGTTTTTTATTTTTATTTTTGAAAAGTAATTCTATTTCATCCATATTTTCTATAATGATTTGCATATTTTTTTAAGTATTAAATTCTTAATCAAATTCTAAAAATAAAAACAAATTTTTTAAAGCTACTTTTTTTTAGTCCTCAATTGGCTTGCTTTTTTAAACAATCGGTGAAAAGTATATAACAAAGGAATAAATTTGGAGTTAGAAGTAGTGTCCATAAATTTAATTTTAAAAAACAAAAACAAAAAACAAAATGGTTATCAAACGAGGCCGTAGAAATTAGTATTGTTGTTGTAGCTTCATTTCAACTCAAGAGATGTCGTCAGCATCACTTACAATTTATTTTTTGTCATGTACAACATGTATAGACAATGATTCAAATCTTTGATCTTTTGGATGACAAGAAATACATGAAAAATAGACTACGTAATATTATGAAATAATAATATGTTTTATCAAATCATATAATATCTTAGCTGACACTTATAAAATAAATTTTCACACATGAGTAATTACAATAATTTTTATGAATTATAATATAATCTATGATATAAAATTTATATTCCAACTTTACCCATCATAATCCAAAAAATATTTACACTTTAGAAAGTTGTAAAAGTACTTTTAAGTGTAAATATTTTTAAATATATTTTATATTTAAAAATATCCTTATTTAAATTCCGTTGTTAAAATAAAAAAAAATCTAAAAAGTTGTTAGACATAATTCAAACTTGTCTCAAAATTTAGAAGTATATATTTCTTTTTATATAATTTAAGCTTTAAAAAATCCTTAGCTTCAAAAAGAAGAAAACGCTTTAAAAAAATAAAAATAAAAATCTTTGAGTTATCCTAATATAAACAAATTAGAAATTGATTGGAGAAAAATCATTGCCTCACATGGATACTTCGGCGACGTCTTCCCAATTCTTCTATAAACTCTTCGGGCTCTTCCCAAACACCAGAATAAGCTATCCACGGAAAACAAGAACCAACTTATCCTCATTTCGTACACCATATCCTCATAACCAAACAAATCTCTAGAGGGCAGTCACAGTTCTCACATGAAGAAGAATCCAGCCGTTTCGACGAGGCCAAAATCAAACGGAGCAAACAGCTTCGTCATTCACGTGAAGGATGATCAAGAGGATTACAGAGGAGGAAGTCCCGCCGCAAGCATCACTCCGGCGAGGATTCTGAGCCGGATCCGCCGTGTTCTGATGCGATTCATATTCTATTTTCCTTCTCGAGGTTCGTCGTCGGCCTCGGCGTTTATGCCGTCGAAGCAGAGAAATCTGGAGAAATTCGAGCCGCCGAAGACTTCCTGCAGTTCGAATTACTCGTCTTACTCGCATTACAACGAAGCCATTGCTGATTGTATTGAGTTCTTCAACAAGTCGTCGCAGGACCAAATCGACGTCGACGAAGGCAGAATCTCTGATGCAAATGCGATGGTATGAAATATGATGATGATATAGTGATACACATACATGTACGTACACACACGAAGCGCTAATTCGATGTTGAATAGTTTCGATTCTCTGATTTTTAGGTCTCAACGAACAAGTTTAATCGGTGAATTCGATCTTAAGTCCGTTCTTCTTTTTTTACAAATTGCAGTCGCTGTTTCTGCGGTTTAAGATTGCAACAGAGTATGGATTGTTGCTATTTTCAGTTTCTATTTTCTTCTTCACGTTTGTCGGTTTGTCGCAACGTTTCGATTTCGATTTGATTGGAAGTTTTATGGAAGAAAGAACTTGCCTCTACAACGATGAGTTTTTAAGCAAGAAGAATTTGAATGGAAGTTTTAATCTCTATTTGGGTACGAACTGTTTTTACAAAACGCTTGTAACATACCCGCTCATTTTTGTTTCGAGAAGTAAAAATATGGTTAACTTACGCATTCACGACTTTTAAATAATAAGTTATTTTAAAAAAATTAAAATATTTAACAATTACGTAGAGTACCTTTAGAAGTGTATGTTAAACAGATTTTATCAAAAGAGTTTAAATAAATATAAGTTAGAAAAAATAATTTTTTTCTCAAGTCAATCATCTTCAAGCTTCGAGTAAAATATTTTTAAACATTTTTTTTAAAAAATATGGTAGGAGTTTGGATTCAAACAAATATGTTAATTGAGTTATGTTCGCTTTGACTTCTAAAAAAATGTATCCATTGGTTTAATGTTTAAAACTTTGTTTATGAATGTCAAAAGTAGTTAATAGGTCATTGAACATTTGATTTTGTGTCTCCTAATAATTTTTTGAAATATTTGAAAATTTTAATTTTAAATTAAATTTTATGCATAATACTGTCATGAACTTTCAATATAGTCTAGGGGTTAGTGGATTTTAAAAAATCTCTAATAAATCGATGGTCTATTTGACATAAAACTAAAATCTTAGGAACCTATTGTATGCTCAATCAAGCTTGAAGATATGTTATATATTTTCGAAGTTCATGGGTTATATACACACAAACTTGAAACTGCCAGATCTATTTCACTTGTTGAAACTTAGAGACCAAATAAACATAAACTTAAAAGTTTATATACTAAACTTGTAATTTGACCTAAAAATATTATACCATACATTGCGAGTGTTGATCTAAACCTATGATCTTTTACGATAAGTAAACTATATTAATAACTATTTAGTTATGTTCATTTGACAACGAGTCAACTTTTTAAGATCAAAGTTATGTTATTAAATCATAATTTTTTTAATATTTTTTTAGTTCAACAATTTTAGAATGGAGAATCGAACTATTGACCTGTATAATAATAATTGAATGTCTTTATTCACTTAATTATATTGAAATTCACATTTTTTTCCCAATAGTTAATAGTAGACTGCCACAATTTCTTGATAATTGATTGAAAACTACTTTCAATTTTGATGTGGTATGTTGTGATTGGAAACTCTAGTGTTACATTTTTTTTTTTTAGGCAAGTGTTGCAAAATATTGTTGTTAAGGACATGTGGAGACAATTGAACTAGTTTTAATCTTGAATCAAGAAAGAGTCCACCAAGTACCAACTTCAATTAGTTGTCTATTTGCCAGTCATTTTTCAATCTAATAATTTATTTTGGACAGGCAATCAATTATTTAATAAACAAATTTAACTCAAAGGACATAATCATTACCCATACAAGTAAGATTAACCAAACAAATTATACCAGTCAAAATACAATGATTAACATTATATTTTAACCATTTTCATGGCTCCCAAAAAATTCCATTTTCACTCAAATAAGAAAACAAAAACATAATTTTTGTTGAGCCAGATTAAAGATATATTGTGGTTGATCAAGACGTCAAAGGATCGAATCTCTTCACTTCCATTAAACTAAAAAAGAAGATTTCTTTTATAATATTTAATTTTATTAAATATACTATATATTTTTTCACTTCTTCTTAGAAAAAAAGCCTCCTATAAAAAGTGTAGCTTTCTTCTTCTTCTTGCTTGCCTTCTTCTTCATGGATGGAATATCCTTAATTTCTCCACTGTTCATTTTTGCATGCTTTTTTTCAAAGACTTCACTTTCTTCTTCTTCTACTTCGAATCTTTGTGATTGTGTTTTGAAGTCAAATTTCAAAGAATCACCAACAAATTCAATGTCATAATCTGATTTTTCCTTAAGCATTTGGAGCTTTCTCTTTGTTTCTTCTAGCTCTTCTTGCAAAGAAGAAAAAGAACGTGCCATTGCTACACTCCTTTCTTTAGCTTTCTCCAAGTTTTGCTTTGCAATCTCCAATTCATCTCTTACACTTTTGATCTTTTGAAGATTATTTTCGTGTTCAATTTCTTCGTTCTCCATCTATTCATATTCAATTTAACATTCATAAATTAATATTATATTATTTCTAAAAATTAAAGTGAACATAGTTCAATTGTGATGTACTCTTACTTTAAGAAAAAATGTATCAATAAAAAGCTATTAGAACAAATATACCAAAAAAAAAAAAAAAAAGGAAAAAGTTATGAAACACCACCATTATTTCAATTATTTAAATAAGTTACAAGTATTTTTGATAAATTTTTTCTATAAATTATTGATGTTTCTTAAAAGATTAAATTATTATAATTTTGGTCTTGAACTTTTTATGTTTGTATCAAGAAAATTAACCTATAAATTTTTATCTTAAATTTTTAATAGGTCCTTGATATATTTTTAAAAAATAAAAGTTAACTAATTTTAATAGATTTAGAATTGAATTCTATGTGTAACAAAATTCTAAACTTTCATTTTTATATTTAGTAGATTTGTGAATTTATAAAAAGGTTAAATAGATCAAATAAAATTTAAGGACTTATTTGAATATAATATTAAAAGTTTAAGAACTTATTAAAGACGTTTTAAATATTAAAAATTTATTGGATACAAAAATTAAAATTTAGGGATTTATAAATCACTTTCCAAAGTTCCTAAACTAAATACTAAAATATGTTGGCCAGTATGAGCATTAATCAATAGTTGAGACACATTTTTTCACATAAAGTTGATTTGAACATTTTGTCATAACTAATCATTAACCTATTGACATTATTAATTTTGTTCATGAAAATATTTATTGTTTGGAGTAAGACTAAAAATTATGATAAAGGAGGTTTCTCAGAGGGTAATTTTTAAATAGTAAAATTGTGAAAAATATTTTTAAATATAATAAAATGTCATTATTTATTATCGATAAACAATAACGTTTTCCTATATTTATAAATAAGTTGGCTTATTTTCCTATATTTAAAATCAATCCTTTCTAAAATGTGACATTTGCGAGTGTCACTCATATCTTACTAAACATGTAATTGTAATAAAAATACATCACATCAAAAACTCGGTGAGAATATCTTAAGTAAAATCAACGTTTATATAAAAATTGTTCGAAAGAATATGTTAAATTACGAATCAACTCAAAAGCTAAAGTTAATGGATTATGATAAATTCATTTATATCAAATAATACTTTAATCCATAGAATCCCAGCTCCAACATCATAATAAATTATCTATTGATCTAAAAGCTTAAATTGATAAGTTATGAAAAAATTAACCAGACAAATATTATAATAGAAAACGATTGAACAAACGCTTATATGAAATGACTTATAAATATTTTTAAATATTTAGAAAGTCATTACAAACCGACCCTTTAATACCTCTCGGAGAACGTTGGCGTAGAGCTCCGGAGCCAAAAGCCTTTGGCCGTACAACTCAACGGCTTCTTTCACCGATCGAAACTGCCTTTTTTCCATCTCCGTTCACTCCAAAGAAGCTTTAATTCAACTGAAGTTTTTAGATATATGGTGTTAAAACTGTCAAAGAAACAGAAACTAATAATATTTCCTTTTATAACCTTAAAAAATTCAAGAATAATAAACCAAAAAAAAAAAAAAAAGAGGGAATAAGCTTCGTTTCTTCGCTTCCACTTCACTACTGGAAAATCTAATATCTTGAAAAATGAATCCAATTTTCTTTTTAGATGATTCGACCCATTTTTAACTAATGGCCCACTGTCGTTCTTTCTCAGCTACAGAATCCGCACATGGGAGTTGCGACATGTCGGCCGGCTGCGAAGCAAAGGCTTACAATGTGGGAATTGCTTCTTAACGAACAAGGGAAATTAAAGGAAGGAAAAGAAAAAAAGAAAAAAAGAAAAAGAGAGAACTACTAGTTGGTTGTGAATATGATCATGATTCATCAATACATATCGTTTTACGCAATATTTTTATAACTTTCTCTTTAAGGTAGCCATATATAGAATTGGGGATTTTTCTTTAATTAAGAATGAGTCTGGAATAACTTTGGAAAGAAATGTCCTTAAGTAAAATTATCTTTTCTATTATATTAAAAAAAAATTAATTTGTGTAACTTTGAAGGAGAGTTAGGGTCTGTTTGGATTCACTTGAAAAAAAATGTTTTTTTTTTTAAACTTATTTTTATTTAAACATTTTTTTTATAAAAAAGGATTAAAATACATTCGAAAAACTATTTTTTAGTGGTTGTCAAATATTTCATTTTTTGTAAATGATTTTTTTTTTTAATTAAATACTTGAAAATGTATTCCAAACACACATTTAGAAATTTGGTTAGAGTGAGAGAAACTTTTCCTTTAAACTCTATATGCAATATCTACTCATCCAAATTTTGAAAAATTAGAAGAGATGAACAAAGTAAAGAAGAAAATCACAAAATTTGGAATTTTTTTAAGTACAAGATGGAGCATTAAAACTCTTATCTCGAGAGAGAAATTATCTTTTAATTACCGTCGAGTTAAGCTCAATTTAACAATATAATTTTTTAATATTATCTAAAATGAGTTAAGAGAGGGCCATTGTTCTATTCTTTCTTTTTTTTGGTGCAAATTTGGTTAAATTGCAAATTTGGTCCTTATAGTTTGGAGAAAGTTAAAGTTAAGTCCCTATGATTTTAAAAGCTAGAATTTAGTCCTTACTGTTTGATAAAATATCGGGAATAATAGGTATGCTTAGGGACTATTTATGATAATTTTATCAAACCACATAGATTAAATTCTAATTATAAACCATGGAGACTAACAGTACTACAGAAATTGGATTACGTGACGTTTTTCCAATGTCAAGTATGTAAGCGTCGAGTATTCGACTGCCAAGTATAATGTGATAACTTGATTCCGAAAAAACGTCAAAACAAATGTTTCTTGATATAATTTCCGTGTCAAGAAAGATAATACAATTGACATTGGTGGTATGTCAAGTTTATTGATTCTTGACATTGATTAAGTATCTTATATGATAACTCTTGACATTTTTTATTTGTCAAGTGTATTGTTATCTTGACACTCGATAACTGACAAGTTATTTAATTCTTGATGTAATTTCAATGTAATATATGTCTTTTTTTTCTTTATTGAATGTCACAATTGATATTCTCATTTTTTGCCTTGTATTCCAACAATACAATTACATCAACTAAATAAACATTATACATTTAAGATCTATCAACTCAATTTATTCACTAAAAAATTCATATGTTCAATTATGACCTTTCATGTGAACACTCCTCACAAATTACAACAATATTTCTCTTTCACATGTATATGCACAAAATAAAATCTCAACTATTGTTTTTGTATACAAAACTCAACTTTCAACAAACATAAAAGTGAAAAATTGTTTAATAAGTAACCTCTCAACAAAGTACATTATCTAATCTATACATTGAGAAGTTTAAAGGTCGAGAACTAAGGGTCATGCAAGCCATATTTAAGCAAATCAACCTGTAAAATATAATAAATGGCGATAATATCAAATTTCAAAATATAGAAATAAGTGTTAAGATACAACAATGACAAAAAGTCACACACAAGGAAAAATGTACATGAATGGCTTACTTTATGCAATGAAAAAAATATCATACTCGAAACTGAAAAGATATTTGCAACTTAAAGTTAGAGACTTACTGAGATTTCATTGATTCTCTTTTGACCATATCTAGCCTCAGGAGGAACAATTACCTTTTGTTGCAAAATGAAAGAAGATGGGAGAGATTTGAGAAAATATAATAAAGATGAGGAAGATTATCAACAAATCAAGCATATGCTAAAATTTAAAATAGAAGAATGCAAATACTTTTCTCCTAACTTTCACAACTTTCAAGTAAAAGCGACTTGACACAGTTGTAATCCTTGTATAAAGGCAATCAAAGTGCATCTTTAATAGAAAACTAATACAGGAATTAATAAGTAGAAGAGAATATTGGAAGCCCAATCTTATCTCCAAGCAATAAAAAATTTCTATGCATGCAACACTCATTCTCACAACTAAGTAGTAGCACAACAAGTCTAAGTTAGAATACGAAATATGTTAATCTTGCTAAAATTTAATCAAATACATAGAAATTTTACCAAATCATAATAACAAATGAGTTTCCAATTGTTAAGAATATAATTCAAACACTTAAAATCAAATCAACTAAACTATGAAATCTAATGTCGTACTCTAAAAGCATTTTTCAAAACTAAGTGGCTAACAATCTTTCATAGTAAAAATTGTTAGAAATAGAATTTTTAAAATCAAATTTTATAAAAATTTCGGCAAAGTTTTCCCTGAAAATTTGATAAACCACACCTGAAAAAGGAAATACACTCCCAAAATATTTGTTTGAAATCAACAACCAAATGTGTCTTACCATACACTCTTCAACAAAATCCAGATAACCAAATTAGAAACACATCACTGAAAACGTGCAAGTTTTCATTTATAAATAATTTGAATCTAAGGCTAGCCATTCTAGTTACAATTTTTTTTTTTTTTTTTTAAAATATGATAGTAAAATTACAAATAAAAAACAAGATTCTCCCGCAAAAGTCTAGAATTAGAACCTATAATCAAAAATCCAAATTTAAGTTCAACCCCTACGACCTAATTTCATTCACCAAAATAACCAATTAACTCTAAATAGATTATCCAAAGTATGGCTTGATTCAAATGCCACTTCAAAATTACAACTAAGTAATTCAACCTACGAAAAGTTCAATAATAATGGTTACAAACCAAAATTCCATAAACTATGTAACAATTTCAAAAGTGTTTCAAGGCCTCAATACCTATCAAAACGTCCAAACATCGTTAATTTTGTTGGACAGTGGCTCCAACCCCTTGGAATCTTTGAGTTAAACATCAAAAATTGAAAGTAGCTCAATTATTAGACCAATACTTCAATGGGTAACTGTTCACACGAGGTTTTCGAAGAAACGTATTTCGTGGAGTTGAACTTGAGTTGGTATTGGTGTTAATGTTGATTTGATTCGATGTGGTTCAATCTCTAGTACTTGATCCTCTGATTCTCTCTAGTTTGAGAACGTTTCTCTCTCGGTTGAGAACGTTCTTGAACTAGAAGTCATTGTGTCTCAAGGGTTGTCTTGAGAACGTTCTTGAACTAGAAGTCATTGTGTCTCAAGGGTTGTCTTGGGACTCTTCTGCTTGTTAATGAATTCTCTATGGGCTCTCTAAACGTAAAATTGCTGCCCTTGGAATGAGGGGAGCTCTTATATTTATAGAGCTCTCTGCTGGGCCCTTATGGGCTTGGGCCCAATTAATTGGACTTGGGCCTGACCTTTGGACCTGATTAATTGGACTTGGGCTTGACCTTTGGGCCCTATTAATTGTACTTGGGCTTGACCTTTGGGCCCTATTAATTGAACTTGGGTCGGACCTTTTGGGCCCATTTTGGCATTTTAGGCTCAAATTAAGCCCGTATTTAGGCGGACCAACGCCCAAATTATAACGTCAAATTAGACGAAATTAATTTTACTCAATCCAACGTTCATGATGGGAACCCATGACGTAATAAATGACGTGGCGATCTGCGATTGGTCCAAAATTGATGCAAGTAATTCGGTCTTCACTTCGATGCTCCCAATTTAATTAAACCATGAATTTAGTGACAAGTTTAACTAAAATTTATAATAGAGGACGACCAAAATTTTAATTTAAAAAAAATCTCAACCTTTATCTCAAACTTGATTTGATTTGGAGAGATAAAACGTAGAAATTTTCAAATTTTTTTTAAAAGGAAAATTCAGGTTTCATCTCAAATTAATTTGATTTAGGGACGAAACTTAAAAATTTTGAATTTAAAATGAAATTCAAGTTTCATCCCTAATTTAATTTGATTTGGAGGTTAAAACTTAAAAATTTGGTTCTAAGAAATTTGGGATATGACCAAATTTACAAAAAAAAAAAAAAAAAAAAACTTTGAGCTTTGTCCCCGATTTAATTTGATTTGAAGGTAAAACTCAAAAATTTGGAATTAAAAATTAAAAATTCAAGTTTCACTCCAATTTAATTTGATTTGGGGATAAAAACTTAAAAAAAAAAATGAAAATTCAAGTTTCATCCCCGCTTTAATTTTATTTAGAGGTTAAAACTTAAAATTTTGGTTCTAAGAAAGAAATTTGGGATACAGCCAAATTTACAAAAAAAAAAGCTTTGTCCCCAATTCATTTGATTTGGAGGTAAAAAAAAAAAATTAGAATTAAAAATGAAAATTCAAGTTTCACTCCAATTTAATTTGATTTGGAGATGAAAACTAAAAAAAAAAAAAAAAAAAAAAAAATAAAAATTCAAGTTTCATCCCCACTTTAATTTGATTTGGATGAAACTTAATTAATGAAAAAATGTTTAGTACATCGCCAACAGTTCTAGAAAAAAGAAGAGAAGGAAAAATAATCAAAGATAAGATTTAGGGTTTGAAATAAAAATTTTATAACCAAATAAAATCTAGATTTAATCAAATATAAGATTTCCTGATTTGATTCTAGTGGAGTGTTTTGTAAATAGATCGGAGCCAGAACGGATATATTTTTGCTTTCAGACGAAAAATTAGATCAAAGTTGACTATGTAAAATTGATTTTATATCGTCCAAATTCCCTTTGTGTATGTGCTTCCCGGAAACGTACTATTTCATTAGAAAAATCGCGAGCCAATACTCATATACACACATTCATATGTACTAATAAAGAGGTAATATGTTTGATAAAATATTAATCACGTTACTCTCCACACACACCTATTATTGGTTAACCCTTGCTTTTCTTAATTTTCTATTCACTTTCCCCTGAGAGCGCAGATCTATTTAGGGCATGAACCAACAATACATTTACCTACTTTGACTGAGTTATAGCAGTACGGAGTCGAGGTTGGTCCACATATCCACTGGAGCACGAGCCAGCTCACACGGCATCTCTAATAAATATAACAACGCAAACACAAAAATAAACACTCGAAGGCCGGTGAGATACCGTTGATCCCAGGGGAGCCAGGCACCAGCTGCCTCTCAGGTCAACAAATCCTCTCACTTGCCCTAGTCTTCTGATAACAGGTGGTCTGTCACGAGGTCTCGAGACTAGACGACGCCATACTTTGCACAGGGAGCGTCGACCTCTCCTCGTCTCTCACAACACCTTAGCCATCGTGAGGCCTTAATAAATGGACTAAGTAACGTTGTGCTTTCAATAGTTATCTGTATCGAACGATCATGTCCTGATGCACAACTCTTTCTTTTTGATTATGTTCTTGATTATTGCATCTGAATTATTATTTTCAGATTTACTTCTTTTTTTGTTCCTTCCTTTATTCTTTAATTCCCGATTCAAGTCTTTGTTATTTCCTTTTCGAGGAAACATAAAGCTTTCTTTTTTTTTTTTTTTTATTAAATTTTTTTTAGATGAATTGTCTTAACTGGTACTTATATTTTTTTTTTTCAACTTTAAATTTGAGCACGTACTGACCATTTTTTTTTGTCTTCTTAACACGTCTTTTGCGTTTTTTTGATTTAAAATATCAAATTTTTTTTTGGATTTTTTTCCTGACCGTCTTCGTACACCGCGTTTTTTCTACTTTCTTTTTCCTTTCTGGTTGGTTTTTTTATTTTTTCTCTTTCTTTCTCGTCAAAACTTTTTTTCTTTTCCCTTTTCTTTTTTTTTTTTCAGCGTATCTTGGTAAAATTAACCGATCTATTTTTGTCTATATATTCTAATATGTATTGTCTGATTGTACTTCATAGATAAACTTTATTTTGGGTTTGTTTTTCTCTTCATTGTCTATTTATTTTGGTTGGTTTTATTTCATTATATTTTTTTTTATTTACTTATTAAAGTTTTTCTTTGGCTGCCCTTTCTTTACGTTTCCCTTTTTTCACCGCCAAGCTCATCCACTATCGCGATTATTCTGTTAAACGCTAATTCCTTGGCCACCCGGTGTTGAGACCTCACGTTTGTTTGTAGGGGGAGTTACGGAATGGACAAACTCAAGTGGCGGAGCATACATGAAGAAAAAGATAGGTTTTGTAACTTTTAAAATGACTGCTCACTAGGAGCAGCGGTACCCGTACAGTAATCTTAAAAGGATGGATTTGCTGTATGTCGCCTCGGTTCGCCACAAGAGACGATTTGTTATGTAACAAAATTGGGTTAGTTGTCTTTTAAGTTCTTATACACGTGGGTAGAGACATATGGGTTCCGCCTACTCCACGTGACCTCGGAGGAACTCGTTATATCGGGCTACAAGACACAAGGGACATAACCACATCGCAAGCAATATGAGTTCGAAAATCCGAGTTTATGGAAGTCACGCGAAGTCACTGTGTCTCATCAGGGATTCGGTCGTTGACCCGTGAAATAAATGGATGGGCATACACTGGAAATTCAGGATAAAATGTAGAGAATAATGTCGCTGTGGCGATGGCAACGGCTGAGAGCTTGGGAGCGCGCGACAAGAAGGGCGACTAACCACCCTACGCCAACCCGCCAATTCGATTCCATTCTTTAGCGCGGACAATCCCAGCAAAACGGTGTGTTATACGTCCTATCATTGTTTAGCAGCCGTTATATCTCAATGAGATGTTATAGTCATTGCCGCACTTGATTCGGTGCCCATGAGGGGGTCCGGAAAAGGCTTACGACTAACGCACACACAGCCTTCAGTGATTCCACCTACTAACTCTGCAATACAACACCGCTTCCGGACAGTCTTGATGCTTTCCCCCCAAGCCATTATGAAACTACTGTTCGGAGTAGCCGCATACCACCCACCATCATTGCGGGACTACATTTTCTTGGGCGGCATGCATATCCTCGGGTCGGGCGTAGGCCGTCGCATCACCGGGAACTGCATCGCCTCGCTCATTTAGCACCACAGTTCGATGAGGCTTATCTCTAAGGTTTCTTGCACCTCCCACATCCTTAATTGGGAAACTGATTCCCAGAAAGTGGGTCATAGCGTTCCAACTTTTCGTAGCTCCGGTTCTTTGTTTTTTCCGTTCGCGTCCTTAGAATTTGGATTTTAGCCTAACTCTCTCAAGTCAATCCTTAATCGGCCACTGTGAGGAATCGCATGAACTTGAATGCCCTTCTCATAAGACAAGGCAAAAAAGGTAACCAACATAAACTTTGGGCTGACACAGAAGGCTTTACAGAACTTTTCCACATTCCAATTTTTTCTACCCATCATCCTCTAGTGAAGCTCTACGGGGATTCAATTGCTCTTTGAGAGGTGTGAGAAATCCACTTCTTTACTGTAATCCCGGCCCACTTGCTCGGGCAGTTAAGGTTTCGTTGCTGCCCTGTTTGGTTCATTGAGGGGAGGGGGGAACTCTTTATCAGACAACAAAAGCGCATTTATCAGACTCCAGCCTTCATCCATTTTCAAGAACCTTCTAGGTGGTACCACAACTAACCAGACAAAAGGGGTTTGACCTTGTAGTGGGCCATTTTGCTGCATTCGTTGGTCTCTAATGGGGGTGAGTGGAGGGGAGCGAGGGCGCAAAAGCACTTTACAACTCCTCCATTTTCGGATCAGCTCCTCTCCTAACAGCATTGATAAGCAACGATAAGAGCGTTACCAAGTAATACGGGTTGCCTCTCTTCACTTCTCAATTTTGGGCAACCATCTGTTCATTCTGAACCCTACATGGCTTAAGGTATCACGCTTATGACTTTTTTCAGCAAACAATGGTTCACGCTCATCGAAGCTATCACACGCTTTAGAGTTCGTATGGATTGTAGACAGCTCTCGTGACATTATAGCACTTCCTATAATCTCTGAGATTCCGAGCCATTCTTAACACATGGAAACTGGAACGTATGTAGCGCCATTAACCTAGGTAAACATTTTCATTAAAGTTCGGTTCTTGTCCAAACTTTACACCCTTAAGTGATGCACTGACTGAAAGTTAAAGGATGCTTGAGAGCATAAGATAAAGACAGACAAGAGATTGATAAATCTTTCCAAAGAATCATGGACGAAGGAAAATCGAGATAGTTGGATTAACCCCTTTTGGCGAACTCGACAGCGATGGGGATGAGATGCTATGAGAATTTCTTAATATGCGACTCTTCTAATTTGTCACTAATACGGAGGGGAGATAACCTGCACCGTATAATACTAGATCGGATCGCATAACATTCGGGGAGACGGAGGTTTATCGGGAAATAAATTAGGGCTAGGTCTTGGCTCGTGCACGGGGATACGCACACTGACAATGATCCCTCGGAAAATTCAAGCTTTCGAGGTTTGGCACTGTTATTTGCTGGACGGGCGCGACGCTTTGGTAATTGCGTCAAATCGACCGACTCTTCGCAACTCCTTCGTGACATTAGTTTGCTTGGCGCTGTGACGGCCTCCTTGTACACATATGATCATAATGGTGACATAGTTTGAGCTTTCTATGAAGCCTGATGCCCTTCAACCAACACTCTTCATACTGCGGCGGGTGAAGCATCAATTTATTTATGGGATCTCTGGTTGCTCGGGGGCCTTCCGATCAAAGGAAGATTTTACGAGGAAGTGGTTCCTTCCCTCAAAGAGCTAACCGGTTACCGTGACAAAGAGAAGTACTTGTCGAAAACATGTGAACACCTTTTTCAGGAATATTTTTGATAGTGTGCTCGTAGAGAGAAAATCACATGACGCCCTCGAAGCATGAATCCTCAGTGTCTATCAGCTCCTAGATCTCTTTTTGGTTCCTAGGGGCTCGCAAATACGACAAGCCTACTACACGGAAGAAAAAGAAAGCTTCTCGTTCTCGATCCACTCAAAATCCTAACAGTACGCAGATCACGTTTTGAGATTGGTCGAGCAAGGAAAACAAGCTATTCGCGAAGTTAGAGGTAGAAGACAAGTTGAAGGACAAAACCTATCTGGCCGCCTTCCTATCCTACTGGTTATGTCTTTTTGTATTTCCTCAAAAGGTAGGTTACCTTTGCCCCGGGGTCTTTAGAATGGCTAGCTTGATGGCTGACAGGACTGTTTATAGTCTTACGTTCTGGTCTTGGCCAATATCTACCTTGGTCTAGGGCTGATAACTGATGTGTTGTAAATGTGATGTGATTATGGTGTATATTTGCGGTGATGAGTTATGCGTTGCACATGCAAGTTTTCCTAATAAAACCCAAGTATAAATCTCACTAGGTTTCCTGGTAAGTCCAGGTTCGAACACAGGGACTACTGAGTTGCGACAGTAAATATGATTCCTTTGCAGTGGCAAAAACAAATAAGTTGGATGGTGTTTTGCCTATGCGATGGATTTGAGTAAAAAGTTGATGAAATCGAGAATTACAATGAGTATGCGATGAACGGGTTGAGAAAAGATTTAGCTAACACTTCTTAAGATTGCGTTCAAGTTATGCGATCATGCTACACACACAACAACATGTCATCTTTCAATGCAAATGCCATAGTTCCTATTTCTAGGACGCATGCGATGTATACGATAATGTCGATAGGACTTATGTCTAAGCCTCTATTCTTGTGTATGCGATGGTGAATGATGCACACATACACAAGGTGAGCGCATACTATCATATCCTATTTCTAGGGTGCATGTGATGTGTAATAGCAAACATAACTTATGTCTAAGTTTCTATCTCTTGCTTATGCGGTTTTAATCTGTCTCTCTCAAGCCTAGATTCTAACCTGATTCTCTCAAGTCTAGATTCCTTCTTTAGACTACTCAAGTATCTCTAAAGGGTGACTGACACATACATAAGATAAGATGATCGCATAAAGTGTAAATCTTAGGTCATGCTAGCTAAGTACTTCTCAACCCATTCGGAAATTTAGCTACTCATGCGAAGTATGGAGAGATTGAACATAAGTTGAAATGAGATGTCCATTGTCTATAGATTAAATGCAGAATACAGAATAACAATAGAATGGAGAGATAAGAAGCCCGGTAGCAATGTCTTGCTTCCCGTGGCCTTTTACACTGTCTTTTCACTCCAACTTTGCCCAGAAGAATATCCTTGCTCTCACAAGTGTTGGCCCTCTCTCTGTTTGTAGCGCTTCTCTGCAGTCTTTTGAGTTGTCCGGGAATGATCTCTCGGCGTTTTCTTTTCTTCGCCCGTCTCCGTCTTCTAAGTATGATTATGAACAGACTAACGACTAACTATCTTGTATATGATCTCTATTCTATATGGCGAACCCCTTTAACGATGGTGGCCTTCGGTATTTATAGAGCTCAAAGTGAAGAAGCTTTTATCTCTAATGATTGCAATGATGGGTAGTCATTAAATCTCCTACTCTGATGCGCCGATTAATGGTCATCGAAAGTTGAGTGTACTTGCTACATTGTGTTGTTAATGGCTTGTCAACTAATTTCGGATTCGACCGTCATCAGCTTTTCATCCCATCTTGATTTATTATGCTATCACCTTGATATACTGTCTTTATGCGGCCACCTTCTTGAGCAACTTCTCGCGATCGCATATGGTCCCATGACTTTGCGATCACAATCTTTCAATGCGCGCAGACGCCTAATTCCTTGGATCACAATCTTGCGCCAACACATTTTTCTTGCACAAAATAAGTAAATTAGTTGTTTTTATGTGATGGACGCACGCGATCGCAATTTTCTCAGTTTAACGCTTTTGGACATGATTTTATATATTTTTACCGTTGCATTCCCTCATTGTTTTACTTATTTACGCTGTAATAATGTGCATTTCTACTCGTTATCAATAACAAAGGCTTCAAACCCAATTGGGCGTATGGACTTTCACTTCCCCATGCATTATATCCATGTCTCACGCATTACCTCATCCCTAAAGCTGTTCGGGGTCCCAAGATGGCCAGCTTTTCTGGCGAAGGTGGCTCGATTTACTTTGACGAGTACGAGGCATGGGAGCTAATCCAAAGTAGTGCTAGTATTAGTGGCACGCGAACATTCAGAACAGGAGCAGGCATGAGCACCTTACTGATGGTAGATACCTATCTTTTCTGAAGTCCAATTATTTCTCCAGCGTGCGATCAGACTATTTATCCTCCCAGTGTGGGAATGTCCAAACTATAGATTCGTATAGTCTCTTTCGCTTCAGCCGACAGTTTGGCTTCCATCAGGACATTCCAAATGATATAGGGGGAATACCACCCGCCCCTAGGCCGAAGAATGTTATACATTACTGGAGAGTATGCACGAGACACAAGCCCTTGTCTCAAGTATTCCTGCAGACTCGCACATTAGATCCGCACACCCATGTCACTCCACGGTTTAAGGATTGGTGGTTAAGAAAGCATGAGAACTACTTGGAAGAGAATCATCATTTGTTAGTGACCAGTGTTACCTTCCCAGCGCCACCCAAACTACCCAAAGGTAAAGGGATCAATCGTGGAGGTAAGCAGCTTCGCCTAACTGAGAGGCGGCAGCGATCGCACAAAAAGACGTTTCCAAACCAATTGAAGAGGATAGTCATAGTAGTACCAACGACGGTCATTGGAAGCGACTCTCCAAAAAGCACAGGGCATCAAATATCGATTTTATTGAAAAAGGGTCAAAATGATCTGATGGCTTCTAATGCTCTCACCTACTGGTACGTCGTCTCTCTTTTTTTAAAAAAATCCTCTCATCTCATCTTTTTTACTATACGGTTTAAATTTAGTCTCCTCTTTCTGTAGTCACCCTTGAACCTTTGTCTTCAAGGACTTGAGGCATAGCGAAGCGAAGAATCTTTGATGGGCTCTTTTGTCGCTGACTCAGTTGTTGAGGGAGTCGGTACTTCCAAAGTGCTGCCAGTGGATCCCATGCCAAGGTCCCATCAAGTGCGTGCTATCATTGGTGACATTCTTCATGCCAAGGAGGCGGTGGTCGTTGGGAACATCGAGGCTTCAAATCTAGATGATCGTGAGCTCTTGACCGTTCTCAAGGTTTTCGAGTTCTGTGCTGCCAATGTGGTTTCCGATGTTCGACGCCATGCGACTATAGCAATGTGGGAGACCATGCACAAGAAGATCATGCGTATTCCTTTCGAGAAGGTCCTCTGTCTAGAGAAAGAAAATCATGAGATATTTCGAGCCATTTTTGACATTTGTGGTGCCAACCTCACTCCTCTAAAAAAACTTGTAGATGAGCATTTTCGAAACGTGGAGAAGTATAATCAGTTTCAACTATCCTTTTCCTCTCAATTAACTCAGACTAGTAAGGAGCAACGTCTGGAGGAGGCTAAGTCTAATCTAGAGAAAATACTGTACGATGAGAATAATGATTTTGTTAAACGAAAAACGCTACTTGAACGTGACTCTTAAGCCTTACAAGAAGAGGAGGAACTGTTAGCCAGGTTGGAGGCGATCAGGGCCGAACGAGCCGAAATATCCCAGCTGATTTCTGAGAGCGAAGGCCTTTTGACTTAGCACAAACTTGAGGCCTCGGAGATGCGAGGGGCAATAAACGAGATAGAGACCACCCCAATCCTTTCTGATAAAGATGTCAAGGCTTTGGATGTCCTACGTCAGATATTAGAAGTCATGCAGTAGAAGCTAAGGAAGTACCACTGGGTACCTTGACTTAACGTCACTTGTCTTTTTGGATTAGGCGAATAACAGTCGGTAGTGCCCTAGGAGTTTTTTTTTCTTGTATCATTATTTTAGGTACTAGATTCATCTATTGTAGTGCTGAAATCTCTTACATGAAGTTTTTTTTTATTTCCTTAGTGACGTTCTCCAGTGCCTTGTAGCATTCTTTGAATTTCTGCTTCTTTTATTTATTTATTTAATTTTTTTACATTGGACTCATGTATATACATACATACATACATACATACATACATATATATATCACTTGACTGAACTTAAATTTCTTTAAGCTGCCTACATACCCCTTATAATGACGGGGATCAAGTCATAACGTAGTCGTATAATTTTTTTTTAACATTTATTAAGCGTAAAACTTCTTGAGAAACTTTCTGTTTATTGGGCTGATTCTTAGTCTGTCTTGATCAACTATCTTGTATGCTTTGTTTGTGTAGACTTCTTTGACGATGTAGGGCCCATCTCATTTAGGTGTAAACTTATTTCCCGTATATCTTGTCATGATAATTGGTCTTCTCATGGCGAGCACTAGATCACCAACTTGAAAAGATCAAGGCTTACATGTTTATCAAAAGCTTTCGACATTGGCACTAACATTCCAACGCTTGTTGAGCTTCTAATCATTTTTCATCCAGTGCTTCCAACTTTTGGAGACGCAATTTGGCATTGTCCTCTGTAGTCAACCCCTTTTGTACCGTCATTCTTAGCGATGGAATTTCTCTTTCCAAAGGAAGGATAACTTCTACCCCATAAACGAGAAAGTACAGGATGACTCCTGTAGGGGTACAGTGAGTGGTGCGATAAACCCACAACGCTTCACTGATCTTTCCATGCCAATCTCTCTTCGACTTGGAAACAATTTTCTTCAGCAGATTGCCAAATTCTTATTGAATGCCTCTGCCAACCTATTTGCGCCAGCGTTATACATGGACGACTTGTACTGCTCGAATATGAATTTTTCACACAACTTATCCATCAAGCGGAGAATTGTCTCCCGTTATCCGTCACGATTCGATGTAGAATACCGTACCGATAAATGATGTGAGTGCGATAAAGTCCACTATATTTTCTTTCTTAGCTTCCCTTAAAGCGACAACCTCAACCCATCTTGAAAAGTAATCAGTGGCTACAAGGATATAAGAGTGCCCTGCTGATGACTTAGGTGTTATAGTGCCGACAGGATAAAGCCCCCATACTTCAAAAGGCCACGAGGCTATAGTCGGTTATAGAGGCTCGGACGGTTGATGAATGAAATTCACGTGATATTGACAGGCTTCACACTTCTTTGCGTATTCCATCGAGTCTTGGATCATCCCCGACCAATAATAACCCATTCTTTTCACCTAGAATTGTAGCTTTAGTCCAGCTTGTTGCACGCCGCATACGCCTGAGTGTGCTTCTTCCAAAGCCTTTGCTAACTCCTCTTTACCGAGGCATCGAGGGAAGATTCCTTTAAGGGATTGGCGGTATAAGACCCATTTGTAGTAAATGAAATGCGTGGCCCTCCTTCGAACCTTGGTTTTATGGCGAGGGTCGTCCAGGAGCCTTTCATGCTTAAGGTAATCTATGATGGGCTGCCGTCCGTCTTTCTGTCGGTTAGATAGACTGATATTGCATTCATTTCCTCACATGCAGTCCCAACCAGAGGTATAACCCATCTTCAACAAAGTGATATATTAAGGGGCACATTATCCAGGGCCGTTAAGGCAGTATCTAGGTTTGCCAAGGCACTTTCTTATTTTTCGTCCTCGGGACATGCTCCAATGTTACGCTTTCGAATTTTTCCATCAACTGGCGAGTGTAAGTGAAGTAAGGTTTCAAGTCGACATGCTTCATATCGTACTGGCATAAGAGTTGATTGATTATCAACTTTGAGTCACCGAAAAATCTTTATACAAGCTATCCCAATCACCAAAGCCATTTGGAGACTAATTATCAAGGCTTGGTATTCAACGACATTGTATGAGCATAACTCAACAAGTGCGAATCTATAAGGCAACATGTGCTTTTTTTTGTGAAATGAGGATGATGCCTGCCTCCGCACCACTTCTCTGTGCCGCACCATCAAGGAACATGACCCACAACCCTAAGGTTTCTGTGAAGAGAACTTTATCGTCGGGCAAGTCTTCACTTAACTTCCAATCGGATGGAACCGGGTGATCTACCAAGAAGTCGACCAATGCCTGCCCTTTGACTACCTTTTGCGGTTCATAAACGATGTCATACTTTTGAATCATGCTTGCCCACTTTGGCTAAATGCTTCGAGATGATTGGCCCGGACATTACGTACTTGATGGAATCGATTTTCGTAATTAAGGGGACTGTGAAGGCTTACATGTAGTGCCTCAACTTATCTACGACGGAGAAGAGCACAAGGCATGTCTTCTCAATAGGAGAATAGTTGATCTCAGTTTCGTTTAGGGTCCTACTTAAGTAGTAGAGAGCACGTTCTTTTCCCTTCTCTCTTTCTTGTGCCAACAACGCCCCCCACAACCTTTCTTGCGTTGCGATGTACAGTATAAACGGCTTGCCCGTTATTCGGGCTCCTAAAACAGGAGAACTGATCAGGTACGTCTTTATGCTATCGAAGGAATTTTGGCAGGCCTCATCCCATTCAAACTTTTCTTCCTTTCTCATCAGTATCTGAAAGGGTTGACACTACCCCTGTCTCTTATACACATCTAGATGTGTATAAGAGACAGTCCTAAAACAGGAGAACTGATCAGGTACGTCTTTATGCTATCGAAGGAATTTTGGCAGGCCTCATCCCATTCAAACTTTTCTTCCTTTCTCATCAGTATCTGAAAGGGTTGACACCGCTCTGCCAGGTTAGAAATAAACCTCCGGATATAGGCTAGACGTCTTTGCAAACTTCTAAACTCATGTAGATTCCTTGGGTTTGGCATCTTCTGGATGGCATCAATCTTGGATTGATCTATCTTATCCCTCGATGTCTAACAACGAAGCCCAAAAACTTCCCTAAAGTTACGCCAAACGCACATTTGAGGGGGTTCATCTTTAATTGGTACTTTCGTAAACGATCGAACACAATTCTTAGATCTTTCAAGTGGTCCTGTCGTCGCTTGGTCTTGACCACAAGGTCATCCATATAGCATTCCACGTGTTTTTGCAACATATCGTCAAACACTTTTTGCATGGCACGTTGATAAGTAACGCCAACATTCTTCAACCTGAAGGGCATCACCTTGTAGCAATATATCCCTTTTGGGGTTCGAAATGTCGTTATTCCTCATCCACAAGGGCCGTTCGTATCTGATTATACCCGAATGATCTGTCCATAAAGGATATGACCTCATGTCCTGTTGTTGCATCGACCATGATTTCTGTGATGGGAAATGGAAAATTGTCTTTCGGGCATGCGCTGTTTAGGTCACGAAAGTCTACGCAGACACGAAGCTGTCCATTCTTTTTTCTAACCGGGACAATGTTGGCTATCCACGTTGGGTATTTTACTTCACGGATGAACCCGACTTCAATCAGCTTATTGATTTCAGCCTCAATCTGGGAGATAAGTTCCGGCCGAAATCATCGTCGAGCCTGCTTAACAAGTCGACACCCCTGTTTGATCACAAGATGGTGGACTGCTACCTTCGAATCTAGTCCCGACATTTTTTTTTGTATAACCAAGAAAAAAAATCCCTGTATTCGGTGAATAAACTCGTGTATTCACCCTCTTCCCCTTCCGAGAGGAATGCACTCATCAAAGTCGGATGCGGCTCCTCTACTGTTCCCAGATTCATCTCTTTTAGCTCATTCACCATGGATTGACCACTGTCTTCTAGACCTTGTGGAGCGTCCTCCACTTCCTTCTTGGTCATACCTTCTTTGGATTCTTCGGTGATGGTGATGTGGTGGCATGAAGTTTCCATTATGAGGATTGATGAAGACAATGTTGCGTCTCTTTACTTTGAGCAAGCCCTCACTTATGTTTAAAGTAACAAAGGTCCCCCTCTTCATACTTGAGGGGACGGTACTATAAATTTCTCCATCACTTCTTGCCTCTCTCGATGGCTTCTTGTTCGATGGCCTTTCAGTGTGTTTAAGGTCGAGGCATCACTAAATTGACGCTCGGGGTATCGGCCCCCTCTTTCTTATAGTCGTTTCGGGGGTGTCACCACAAGCTTTTCCCTTCCCTTTTGTTTCACTAGAGACATATTCGTCGAGGGGATCTTCAACCCTCTTATACTTCAGGCGATAAAAAACATGATTGCGGGATTTTCCTTCGCTTTCCTTTGGAACTGCACCTAATCTCTCGAAGGCTGAAGGTCGCACCACCACCGGCGACTGATAGATGATTTCCTTCTTTCTTTCATTCGGCAGAGTCAACCTTCAAAAGATTGAGCGTCGAGTAGCTCTAGGAATCGTATGTGGACTTTTTTTTATGCTTTTGTCATGCTCAATCTCTAAAAGACCAAGGTGCGTGCGACAGACGACCTAATACGATCGATGACTGAGGCTCTTTTATTTTTTCCCTCCTTTTTCCCTGTATCATCGAGATCTTTTGCAGTGATATGATTGCTTTTGGCCACTTTTCCCTTCGTCTTTCTGATTATACAAACTGGCTCTGATGATTCATATCTGAGTCCCGCTTTCAACGCAGGTATAGCGTGTCCCTTTTGTAAAAGCTTCTTTTGGGTCGACGAGAGTCTGGGTTGCTCATAAATCTTCAAGCTCTTGAACACAGTGTGAGTTGTGAAGTCATGACCCGCCTTCACCAACAACTTGTAAGCCGTGGGATCGAATCCATCTTTAGTTCGCCTCTCGGGAAAATTTAACTCCATTGCTTTCGCCTCCGACTTGTATACTTTCTGCTTCGTTATTGGCGTGAGAGGTGTGACAAAACTCTCCTTTAGAAATACTATGTCGCACCTGCAAACCTTTTGAGCATTTCGTAAAAGGTGACTAACCCTTCTTCCGTCTCAACAAAGGGACATAGCACAGAATTGGAGGCTTTGAGACTTTTTCGTCCCTTACCACAAGTATCTCTCCAACACTGAGGGATGTCCCACCCTCTTTTGGGCTGGAGGCTTGTACCTTGCTACCCATCCCTTTCTCTATGTCTATTGGTGACCTTGACCAGGATCCACCTGCTTTTTTTGTCAGTGAGGTCTCTGCGAGCATTGTTTCTCCAGAATTCTTGCTCTTTAGGTAAAACTTCGCATTTGCGAAGTGAGATTCAACCTCAGAAAATGGATTAGAGTCTGTTTCAGCTTTCTTAATCCCATCTTGATAGAATTTGAAACACTGATGTAGTATTGATGTAATCACACCATTCCCGTGAATCCAAGGGCGCCCCAATAGCAGCTTGTAGGTGGTTTTTTAGTCTATCACATGAAACAATGCATCGGCCTTCAGATCGCCAATCAGAAGCACTAAGCGTATCATGCCTATCGCCCTTTGGCTGCCTTGATTGAAACCCTGAATCAATAATTTGCTGTTTGATTGCTCTTCCATGAGTATGCCCAACTTTTTCATAGTCGTCTTAGGCATTATATTGACGGTAGATCCATTGTCGCTAAGGATTCGACCCACTCTCTATTCTCGAATGTATCCAGAGACGTACAAAGACTTACTATGTAATTTGAATCCCAAGAGCAAATCTTCGTCTGAGAAGCCTATGGATGTACAACACGAGGCATACACACGTGCTGCAGAGGTCGGTGCACCAGATGCATTGGATTCCGACAATGCCTCAATAAGGGCCGTTTTGGCTTCTTGCAGGAGTGAAAGCAGATTGTCTATGCTGAATGACAATAAGCCCTTTAGCTCTTCTGCAATACTGACAGCATGACATGTAGCAGCCTCTGGCATCTCTTCTAAACCCCAATCGTAGAAGTTCTTCGGGAGGAAATCCACCAACGTCACGTGTCGCCTGGGACGAGAAAAGGCCTCGTCTCCCTCGTCAACAGCCTTGGGCCTCTAGGCCTTCTTTCTACCTTTCCTTTTTTGTGTCTTGCTCCCTCTTCTGTAACGTCGATAAGAGCGTGACTCTTTTTTGGTAGAGTTTGATCCTTTCTTCTTACGGTGTGTCACAAGGATCCAGCCTTCGTTATCATCATTATCAACACGCTCTCCTCTGTTTTAAGGATTATTGGCTTTGACCTCTCGCTGAAACTGCACAACCATAGGTTCGAAGGTCCCAAACTGGACCAAACTCTCATTTTCTTCATAACATATGGTTGATGCCAACACACTTGGATTTACCGTCACCGCGACATGATTTTTTTGGACCATCTCGTCTAGATCCAACTCTATTTTTCTCTTACGAGCCAACTTAAGGATCAACTTCTTCATTACAAAAAAAATTTTCAACTGGGTGGCTAACGATCCTGTGATACTTGCAGTAATTAGGATCGTCTGCTTTGTCGCCTTGTTTGGATTGTTTACATTCCGTTATCTGGATAAGGTGGTTCTTCAGCAGTTGCTCAAGCATACCTGCAACGTCGGAGTCAGGGAACAGATAGACTTTTTCCTGCTGCTCCTTTAGAGTTAGGAGACGTCTTTCGCCTCCATCGTCTTTCTTTTCCATCTTCTTCTCTGTTCCTTTCGAGGAAAACTTCAATGGGGTCGTATTAACGACTATTGATTCCTTAGTGGTGCCTTTCACAGTCTTCTCGGCGTCTTTCACTTCCTTCTTATCTTTCTTCGGTTCATGGATCAAGAAATCCTTCGTTCCCTTGTTGGCGATACTTAGCTCCATGTCGTGGGCGCAAGTCGCCAATTCTTCAAAGGTACGGGGCTTTATTCCCTGCAGGATATAGAGGAGTTCCCAATGCATACCCTACGTGCACATTTCCACAGCAGATAATTCGGGGAGTTAGTCTTTGCAGTCCAGACTCAGAGCCCTCCATCGGTTGATGTAGTCAATGCTCGGTATCCATTATGTTGACGGTGCATCTAAGGTTGTAGAAGCGATTCAAGAATTATCTTTCAAGTTGCTCCCAGTTGTCGATCACCTCAGGTTCTAAGTTTGTGTACCAGTCAAACGTGTTTCCTTTAATGGTCTTGACGAACTGCTTAACTAGTCGATCTCCCCTTGTTCCCGCATTCTCGCATGTTTCTACGAAGTGGGTGATGTGTTGCTTTGGGTTTCCCTTTCCATCGAATTGCTGGAACTTTGGGGGTTGATACCCTACAGGAATTCTCAAGTTGTTGATCCTCTGGGTGTATGGCTTGGAATACATGAAGGAAGTCTAAGTCAGGCCTCCGTACTGAGCCCTTATGGAGGTCATGATCATGTCTTATAGTCGTTGGACCGACAGAGAGACCACCGAAGCTAACTGTTGCAGCTGGTTTTCTTATAACACGGTCTTCTCCTTGTCAGTTGCTTTGACCGTAGGTGCTTGGTTTGATTCAGCAGCTTCTCGAGACTGCATTTGTTCTCTCAGGGCATCGATCTCATGGTCTCGCTCTTCGACGACTTTCATCAGAAAGTTGATATTCCTTTCCATTTATGCCATGGCCGTTTTAGCCGTTACATCTTCCATCATGACATAAATCACCTCTGGCTGCGAACCCCCTTTCGGCTTGCTGGAGGTGGAAGTAGAGTTGTCAAACAGAGGGTTCTCCTTGATGACAACCGTGCCTTGTGAGGACTCTATCATTTGCCTCAAGATGTGGTGTGCGATGAAGGAGATTTGCTCTTGCTCCTGCGTAACTTCCCTTGAGCAACTGCGGGTGTCAGGTCCCGTGTAAGAGTTGTTTGTGGAGGAAGCTCTGGATGCCATCTTCTTTGGTGCCATTTGTCATGTTTGGATGCTAAAAGAGAGATGAGAGGTAGAGATGTCCACTGAGTGTGCCAATTTGTTCACACGAGATTTTCGGAGAAATGTATTTCGTGGAGTTGAACTTGAGTTGGTGTTGGTGTTGATGTTGATTTGATGCGATGTGGTTCGATCTTTAGTACTTGATTCTCCTCTCAGTTGAGTGGATGTGCTTGACTTGAAGAAGAAAGGCACCGAACGTTCTTGAAGTAGAAGTCCTGGAAGAGTTTTTGTGTCTTCAAGGGTCTTCTGTCTTCTAGGAGTGCAACTTCAGGAGTCTTGGGAGTCTTCTGCTTGTTGATGAATTCTCTCTGGGTTCTCTGAATGTAGAATTGCTGCCCCTTGAAATGAGAAGAGTGCTTCTATTTATAGAGCTCTCTGATGGGCCTCATGGGCTTGGGTCTGGTCTTTGGGCCCAATTAATTAGATTTGGGCCTGACCTTAGGCACTATTAATTGGACTTGGATTTGACCTTTGGGCTCTATTAATTGGACTTGGGCCTAACCTTTGGGCCCAATTAATTGAATTTGGACTCATTTTGACATGTTAGGCTCAAATTAAGCCCATATTTTGGCATAACTAGACCATTACCCAAATTATAACGTCAAATTGGGCGAGATTAATTTTACTCAACCCAACATTCGTGACGAGAATTAGGATTGTATCAGCAACAACAGAAGCAACAAGGATCATTAAGCACTCTAATTGACTAATTTTAGCAAAATATAAAGCATGCTTTTGTAGAAAACAAGTGGGTTTCATGACATACCTTTGTAGAACTTCTTCAAGGCTCAATCTCTAGCTGCAATCTTCTCCAAATCTCATTGCAGACCACCTCAAGATCTTCTCCACTATTCTCTTGGTACTCTAGATTGAGTTGTGGGACTCAAAACAAGCTTAAATCAAAGAAATTTTTTAGAAGTGCTCACAGTAACAATCTTGTTGAAGAACACTTTCTTCACCACGAATTTTAAACTAAAATTCTTTTGATTGCATCCCTGGAATTCACTCCAATCTCTTCAATATATTACAGACCATCATGCAAGGAAGAGGGTTGCATGAGTTGCAGCTCATGCTTGGTGTAATTGAAGACGATGGTAATGGATTTTGTGTGATCAAGTAGAAGATGGATAATGGAAAAACTTGTTTTTCCATTTGTGCATTTTACCAACTTTTCAATTTCCATCAAAACGATTTCAAAATCAATTTTGATTTTAAAACTGAAAATGTTATTAATTTTATAAAATTAATTCCATAAATTAATTTTTAAGTAATACTAATTAATTTAATATCAAATATTAAATTAATATTTACGCATATTCATCCTTATATATATATATATATATATATTTAAATCATATTTAAATGTAAATTCTCCTATTCCGTTTAATTCTAAAATTAAACATGTAATTATATCTCATATAATTACTAATTCCTTAATTCTAATTTGAACGTTTCAAATTAACTTATCATGCTATTTTAGAGCTAATCTATTTACGAGCTAGTAGGGGGACCTCGCGGACCTAAAGATCATGAGCTCCAACAATCCGAGATTTATTGGCTAAACTCATTAGACCAAATTAACCCCCATAGTTGCACATCCCTCACTGTAGATATATTATGTCCACATGATTTAACTATAATTAGTAAGTCGACCCTTCATAGTTTATTCATAATAACGACTGGATCAAATATCTATTTTACCTTCGAGATTACGTCTTGTTCCTCAAGTTCCTACAGATCTTATAATGAACAACTGGTTTGTGATCCAATCACTAAACCAAAACTCTCTCAGCCTTGTGAGAGGGTGGGGCCCCTTGTTCAAGACCTGGATTTAGTACTTGAGAGAACAACCTTTCTCCTATCCTTAAATCGGGTAGGTGTGAACTCCATCTTGCATCCTATGTCCCCAGCTATCTATTAGGTCTTATCCCTGAAATGGGAGGCTTATTGAGCTGGCGTTGTTGAGCCAACCCTCACCTATGCAAATCTAAGGATAATCCCAAATAAATAGGAGTTCATAGTCAGCTTAGGATTAAGATCGAGTTATCTAGGTCATCTAAATGAAATAGTCAGTCTTAAACAGTAAACAACGTTATAAAGTAAGAGTGACTTATTTCTTAGTCCGATCTTATGCAAACTCATTGCATAGGATGCTTCCACTCCTTATGTCATAACATGTACGTGAAGGAACTCTTATATAAGAGTATCTATGAGCGGAAGTAGATATTTCCAATTCATTGTGACAGAATTTCCACATATACATTCACATATATAGATATTCATTCACAACGCTAAATTACCGGCATGCTTAAAGGATAAATAAATAAGAGACCGAAAGAACATACTAGTTAAAGACTTTTCTTCACTTGAAATCTCGCTCTCGCTAGACCAGCAAGTAATCGTTTAGCAACTCTCTAATCGTCTACCATGAGTGGCTTCGCATGAACACAAGGAAACGGGGACGACACCACCACTCGGAGCCCTCAGTATTCTGGGAGTGAGAATCCAATGGGTGGGCTTTGTTCCGATTTGGTAGAGGGGAGGAGGAAAAGAGATCGTATAAAACAATCAAACAAGTGGAAGAAAGACTCATTTGTCGTATAGACAAAATGCTTGATCGTTTAGGTGAAGTATACGATTGTGTAGGAAAAGCTAAGCGATCATCTATACGATCGTTTAGTAAATCTCGGGCGCTAAACGATAAGCGATCGTTTAGTAAGTAGCGCACACGGGTGTAAGCGATCGTTCAGTAAACAACACTATCGTATAGACTCTGATTTACTAAGCGATGACTATCTAGAATCACAACACACCGTGAGCTATTTATGCATCTCAAAACGATTCTTTATCTTACTCATCAGTTACGGAAATAGAAGAGATGCCGGCCAATTATTCCATAACTGTCAAATTAATAAATAATAAATATAATCACATTATATTCATGTCCTATGGTTTAATATCATATATTAACCATAGTATTTTTCCTCCACTATATATAAATCATATTTATATCCAATTTCCTCCAAATTAATGTATCTCATACATAAAGTAAATTATATATATAATTAACTAGTTCAATTATATCATATATAATTGAACTTCCTCTTGACAATTTGAACATTTCAAATTGACTCAAAAACTTATTCTCAACTTGTATCCAAGCTACCAAGGGGACCTTATGGACTTATGGCTCGAAGCTCCAACGAGACATGAATAACTTACTAAACTCTTTAGCCACGATATCCACCACCCGTTAATTGCCAGCCATTCCACTAAAGACCAACAGCTGAACTCTTCTCACCATAGATATATTTCTATGTCAGTTGGATATAACCAATCATCAGTACGATGACGCTTCATAGATGCTCGTAAGTACAACTGGACCAATTTTCCATTTTGCCCCTGTAGTTACATCTTATTCCTTAAGTACTACTGATTCCTCTAATGAACAATATAACATAGTCCTACTATGTGTGAACACCTCTCGGGCCATGAGAAGGTGTGTATGGTGCCACATTGTTCAAGCCCCAGGATTAGCCCTTAAGGGAGCAATCTATCTACTTACCCCTGCTTCGGGGAATGAGTGAACTCCATCTTGTGTAGCTGAGTTCTCAGCTCCCAAATCAGACGAATCCTCAAATTGATAAGTTTGAGTCAGCGCCTTG
The DNA here is from genome assembly GCF_009727055.1 of Benincasa hispida. NCBI lineage: Eukaryota > Viridiplantae > Streptophyta > Magnoliopsida > Cucurbitales > Cucurbitaceae > Benincasa > Benincasa hispida. Next base: position 3,783,479 of record NC_052352.1, on the reverse strand, counting down.
GCCACTCTAACCTAAGCAAACCAAAGGACCGCCCCCAATGGTAGGAGTTCCCAACTCACTCAGGATTGAGGTCATGTTACCTATGGTCATCCTAGTGAAGTGAAGTCTCTGTCATGAACGGGGTTATATGATAAGACATTAACACTTCGTGTTCAGATCTTATACAAAATCTTTGTATAGGACGCCCCCGCTCGCATGTCCCTTACATAAATGATCAGGATCAGACCATCTGTGACAAGTCATAACACTTGTAACTATTCCACAAAGCGGATCACATCCATAGCATTAGCAAGATAAGGTTTCCCTCCTATATCCATATACTACAGACCATTTTGGTTATCACTTAAGACATGATCCACTTGTATGTCACTACATACATGCTTAAGTTACATAAAGACAACCAGGGATTTTAAGTTTATTGGTTTGTGGTAAAGCAAATAAAACATCTAAATGTGCAAAGTCAAGAAGTGAAGTAAATATCATATATTATATATCACAAGCATCCGTACAAACTGTTTACAAACTACAGAACACGAGACTTTAGAGCATCAAGCCCAACATTTTGCTGAAGTGTACCTGGTGTCGAGAGTTGAGAAACGATTCCATGTTCTAATAAATAGTCCTGGAACTCAGAATCCATAAACTCTCCACCTTGATCTGATCGAAGTATTTTTAATCGTCTATCCAAAGCATTCTCAACTTCAGCCTTTAATAATTTGAACTTTTCAAAAGATTCAAACTTTCATTGCATAAGATAAACATAGCCATATCTCGAGTAATCATCAGTAAAACTGATAAAGTACTCATAACCTCCTCGAGTTTGTACATTCATAGGACCAAAAAGGTCAGAATGTATTAATTCAAGAAGTTCTTTGGCTCTATAACCTTTTCCAATAAAAGGTTGTTTAGTCATTTTACCTTCAAGGCAAGATTCGCACACTGGTAAAGAATTTTCCTCTAACTCGCTTAGAAGGTTATTCTTCACCAATCTCTCAATCCTACTGAAAATGTGCCCTAATCAAAGGTTCCAAAGTCGGGTATTTTCTTTTGGAGAAACTCGTGGCATTTAGACTGAGTTACAGCTGATTTAAACATCTCTATGTTATAGACAGAACTTAAGGCTAAAGGTCTTAGTACATACAAGTTATTTTCTAGTTTAGCCATACAAATTTCAACACTATCCTTACGAATAAATGCTTTATTCAATTTAAAAGAAATAGTGTAATTGTATTGTAACAGACACTTTACAGAAATAAGATTCCTTTTTAGTTCAGGAACTACAAAGACATCTTTTAATATAAGAAACCTATTCTGTAAAGTAAACTGGATGTCTCCCAATGTCACAATTGAGAAGACGTGCCCAGTGCCTACCCGCAATGTCATCTCACCAACCTCCAACTGTCGCCGATCTAATCCTCTTTGTTTGCCTTGGCAGCTTTCTTTTACTTCAGATACGAGGATAATTCCTCTTTCAGTGTCATCCAGGTTATAGTGGAAACATTTTCCTTTTTCAATCGACGGTGGATGCTTCTTTTCGGCGACAGGTGGCGGGTTAGCAGGTGCATTCCCTTTTCTTTTATCACCCTTCTTCTTCTTCCCCTTTCCAGAGTTAGAAGTTGAATGTGCAAAATTCGTTCTTGAGGTCGAACCTCGATAGAACTTTTAGAGGACGAGACAACATTTGAATCACATCCCTTTTTCTTCTTACTTTTCAGCAAGGATTGGTAAGTCTTCAACTTGTAGAGGAGAGTGGTAAGGGAGTAGTCCACGTTGTTAAGAATCGTATTTCTAACAAAGTGAAGGAAGCTCTCCGGTAATGAATGCAAAATAATGCTAACCCGACTGCCCTCATCGATTTTAGACCCATTCATCTCCGGCACATTAAAGTGGACCATCATTTCAGCACGTGTTCATAAACAGTGGTGCCTTCCTCCATTTTGGAGCTGAAGATATGTTTCAGAGCCTCATGTTTGAGCTGTCTAGACGACTATCTAAACATTCTCCATAGGGACTCCATGATCTCACGAGCTGCGACCCTAGACTCGTGTTTCTTGGCCAACACGTCACTAAGACAGGCCAGAATATAGGCTCGGAGCTTCTCGTTTGTCCATGTCCAACCCTCGTTTGTCGTCCTGATGTGGAATAGAAGGACATTCCTCCATAAGAACAAAATTCAAATCCTCAATGATGAGTATCGTTGTGAGCATATGTTTCCAACTTGAATAGTCTAGGCCATTTAGTTTTTCGACGCTAAGTAAATTGATAGTGGCTGAAGCTATTGAAAAAACGTTGCTGAAAAAAATGAATAACCTTTTATAAGACTGCAAAAAAACACATTTTTAAATTAACCAATTAGTTTTAGCAAAACAAATTCCAAGTACCCTAAGTTAAAAGACTTCTAGTTTGCAATGATGCCCTAGCGAGGCAGGACAAATGTCACAGGTGGAATGATCGGATGTCTCTTCACTGGGATGAGACATTCTTAACCATTAGGCAGAACCAACTCTTGAAACTAAACCCAATAGCAACCATTTTTTCGGTCAAGAATAGTTAACCCTTAATAATCCTGCATAAGTGTAACCCCTCGTTTTCGGCCCCAGAGTCCCGCCCTAATGCGCTCACCATAGGGAAAAAAGTAGATTAGGATAAGAGACTAAGTAACCTTATCCTCTTACAGGAGATCAAATAAAGAAATGCACAAAACAACCATCTTATAAGGGGACACACCCAGGGTGCCACGAGGCGATGAGCAGAAACTTTATTCAATCCAATGAGGGAGACCAAGGGATATGCTGTCGTACTTCCCACTTGCACTTACTATGAACATTCTCTCCATCCATCTTGAAATTGACCTACCCAAACACCATTCGTTAGGGGGACACGCCAAAGGTGCCTCGAGGACGAGGGTAGATCTCATGGTGTGGAATATGAGGGAGAAACGTGAAAGGTGAAAATGAAGCATCAAATGCCCCAAGAACCTCCCACTGAATTTTCTACCTAGGGGTTTATTATCCTAGACAATCCGACTACTGATGATGATCTAAGTCATTTATTAAGTTTGCTCAAAAACAACTTTTGTCTTTGAAAAAAAATAATAAATCCAAGTAGTCACATTAAACATTTTAATTGGTTGTCCCTAACTTGCATGCATGCATCAAATCTATCTAAAGTACCTTTCCAGGTAGTGGTGTTCCGTTGCCGTCACCTTAAATACCCCAGCCTAGACAGAACCTGCCTTCGAAAAAAGGTCTACTATAGATAGACTTGCCACATATTAATCTTTTACTAATTATTTTAGTTCTAATTTCATTTTATAACCATTTATAAAATAAACAACTAAAACACTCATCCCACATAATGAAGTATTTATAACGCTTATAAATATAACGTTGAAAAAAATAAAGCATACATAAATATAACCCTTATATTATATGATGCATGACCATGCACTTATGTAAATTAAAACATGCTTCTCTAAATTATAACAATTACAATAAAGAGATGATGCATGACCAATACATAACCTAAGGTGGGATTTACTAAATGTGCAAACCATATGACATATTAAAAACATAATTGCATATAATAAATAAAGGATTAATGGACCGAGATGAGCCTTTACAAAAATCGGAATGAAATAACCCTATCTATTACATTTTTCATCGAGCAAACCGGTTCACAGGCAAACTGGGTCTTAAATCATCGGGAGGACTCCATCGTGTAGTAAACGCCGTAGGTAGACGATTGTCCAACGCGCACTAGACAATAGAAGAAAAATTAAACAATCGTGTAGGCGACAACGAGGCTGCAAATCTTGATCGTCAATGCGATCGCTTAACGCGACGACAGGTAAATGATTTACTTGTGTTACTAAGTGATCGTTTAGTCAGTTACTAAGCGATGAAGCTTGGTGACCAAAATGATCGTCTATGCGACCGCTTAACGCGTGGGCGACAGGTACATGATTTACCTTGCGTTACTAAGCGATCATTTAGTCAGTTACTAAGCGATGAAGCTTGCTGACCAAAACGATCGTCTATGTGATCACTTAACGCGGTGACAAGTAAATGATTTACCTTACGTTACTAAGTGATCGTTTAGTCAATTACTAAGCGATGAAGCTTACTGGCCTGAACGATCGCCTAGTGCGTGCGCACGTTAAGCGATACACAAACATCTCATCATCTACACGACCCGATACTCAACGATCGCATAACCGCTCGTCGACACGATGCGATGAACCCTTGATCACTTACCCGATCGTCTACACAATGCGACATCAACGATCGCGTACCCCATCACCTGCACGATGCGATCATCAGTTATTGCATACCCCATCGTTTGCACGATGCGATCAACAGCGATCATGTACCCCATTTTCTGCATGATGCGATCAACCCTTGATCGTCTCTTTTCTCGAAGAACCGCAATGCTTGCTCCGATCTTTTTCACGAACGACTCAAAACTCAAATAGACTTTAAATACAAACTCGATAATGATTATCAAAGCCCAAAAGCGCAGGGGCCTTCATAAACAACCGTAAATGTAAAATAATTAAAACAAACTGAGACTAACGTCCATGAAAACATCCATAAATCCGCACATCCATAACAATTTAACGATTAATAGAAATGCACCCACCAAGAACGTATTTGCAATTCTTTTGCAGCAATGAATTGGAATATCAGAAAACCGAGTGCAATAATATCGATTAAAGGAACTCTTATTCAAGAGTACCTACGAGCGGAAGCGGATCTTTTCTAATTCATTGTGATAGAATTACCGCATATACATTCCAAGCATACTAATATGCATTCATAATGCTAAAGAGATCAAGAGATCATACCAAATGAAGATTTCTTCTTCACAGCGAGTCTAAAACCCAACCGTCTACCTCAAACAATCACCACTCGGATAGAAGTGTGGGCTTTGTTCGGATTTGATAGAGGGAAGAAGGAAGAGAGACCGTACACAACGATCAAGCAAGTGCGAGATGAGGTCGTCTATCGCATAGACTAGATGCTTGATCGTTTAGGTGAAGTATACGATCGTGTAGGAAAAAGTAAGCGATTGTCTAAATGACCGTGTAGGAAAAGAGTGAGTGACCGTCCAAACGATCGCGTAGGAAAAACTAAGCGATCGTCTATATGATCATTTAGTAAATATCGGGAGCTAAACGATCGCTTAGGAAAAGGTAAACGATCGTTTAGTTAATAGTGCGCGATGGTGTAATTGGTAAGTAATCGCTTAGCAATATCGTATATGTAAGCGATCGTTCAGTCACTATCGTATAAGCACTGATTTTCTAAATGATGACACTATTTTTTTCACAATGTCCGCGCGTATGACTCCTGCACATCGTCAACTATTTATAATACACTCATTCGTTATTTTCTAACAGAAGAGACGCCGTCCCATTTCCTTCATAATCGTTCAATGAATCTGATCTTATCACATTCATAACATATAAATTAATATCATATATTAATAACAATATTTTCCTCTACTAGATATAAATCATATTTATATCCAATTTCCTCCAAATTAGTGTATCTCATACATAAAGTTAATTATATCATATTTAATTAACTCGTTTAATTATATCATATATACTCGAACTCCCTTTTGTCAATTTGAACATTTCAAACTGACCCAAAAACTAACTCTCAACTTGTATCCAAGCTACCAAGGAGACCTTATGGACCTATGGCTCGAAGCTCCAACGATACGTGAATAGCTGACTAAATTCTTTAGTCACGATATCTACCATCCGTTAACTGCCAGACATTCCACTAAAGACCAACAGTTAAACTCTTCTTGCCATAGATATATTTCTATGTCCATTGGATATAACTAATCATCAGTACGATGACCATTCAAAATGCTCGTAATTACCACTAAATATCGACAGTTGAACTCTCCTTAAGTACCATTGATCCGTCCAATGAAAAATACAACATAGTCTTACTCTATGTGAACACCTCTTGGGCCATGAGAAGGTGCGTAGTGTCACAACTTTATAGAGTACTACTCCGGGTATGAGGAAGTGATGGTTAGTCTTATCCCCATATAGTGCATTCTGAACAAAAAGCCAACTGGCGCCCTTGCATATGCAAAAGGGCGAGTGGTCACTTACAATGAAGATGTAAAGAAAGCAAGCTAACTAAGCTAATACAATACAGGAAAATGAAAGTATGCTAGAAGGGGGTTGGATTGGGCATGCGACCATGGGCAACAGGCCCTGGACAAGCATGACCGTTACACGTAGCGCCACATCGTTCAAGCCCCTAGATCAGCCCTTAAGAGAGCAATCTATCTACTTACCCCTACTTTAGGGAAGGAGTGAACTCCATCTTGTGAAGCTGAGTTCCTGGCTCCTAAATCAAACGAATCCTCAAAATGGTAGGTTTGAGTCGGCGTTCTGGCCACTCGCACCCATGCAAATCAAAGGACCACCCTCAATGGCAGGAGTTCCCAACTCACTTAGGATTGAGGTCATGTTACCTATGGTCATCCTTGTGAAGTGAAGTCTCAGTCATGAACGGTGTTATATGACAAGACATTAACACTTCGAGGTCAAGTCTTATACAAACTCTTTGTATAGGATGCCCTCGCTCACATGTCCATTACACGAATGATCAGGATCAGACCAACTGTGACAAGTCACAACATTGTAACAATTCTATAAAGCGGGCCGCGTCTGTAATGTTACCAGGTTAAGGTTTCCCTCCTATATCCATATACTATAGACTATTTTTGTTGTCACTTAAGACATGATCTACTTGTATGTCACTACATACATGCTTAAGTTATATAAAGATAACCAGGGATAAGTTTATTACTTTGGGGTAAAATAAAAAAACATCTAAATGTGTAAAGTCAAGTAGTGAAGTAAATATCATTTATATTATACATCACAAGTGTTCGTACAAAGTTGTTTACAAACTACAGGACACGAGACTTTAAGGCACAAACCCCAACATGTATAGTATTTCAACACATCGTTTAGCTCCCATAGGTACACGATCGTTTAGCGTTCAACATCACAACGACCAACACTCATAGCTATACGATCGTCTAGCTTTTCTTCACATCGTGTAATGCCTGGAACCAGATGATCGTTTAGCAACTGAACCTCAATGATGATTTTGAGAAGAAGCTGAAAAACTGGAACAACAACTCGACCATCTTCACTTGTTTCTTTAATTACAACTTAATTTCAACTCTAATGACTCCAAATAAATTACAGACATTTGAAAATACATATAAGCTCATTAAACAAGAGCCAATTACAAATTTAAATGAGAAATCAAAGATAAATTAAATGTCAAAACTAAAAAAAACCATATTAGTGCATCAATTTCATATATCTCATGAAAAACACCCACCACACCAAAATTAAACCGAATTGAATGCTTATATGATTCTCTGATACCAATTGTAGGATTGTATCAACAACGGCGGAAGTAACAAGGATCATTAAGCACTCTAATTCACTAATTTTAGCAAAATATAAAACATGCTTTTGCAGAAACAAGTGGGTTTCATGACATACCTTTGTAGAACTTCTTCAAGGCTCAATCTCCAGCTGCAATCTTCTCCAAATCTCGTTGCAGACCACCTCAAGATCTTCCCCACTATTCTCTTGGTACTCTAGATTGAGTTGTGGGACTCAAAAAAAGCTTAAATCAAGGGAATTTTTTAGAAGTGCTTACAGCAGCAATCTTAAAGAAGAACACTTTCTTCACCACGAATTTTCAACTAAAATTCTCTTCATTGCATCCCTAGAATTCACTCCAATCTCTTCAATATATTGCAGATCATCATGTAAGGAAGAGGGCTGCATGAGTTGTAGCTCATGCTTGGAGTAATTAAAGGCGATGGTGATGCATCTTGTGTGAGCAAGTAGAAGATGGATAATGGAAAAGCTTGTTTTTCCATTTGTGCATTTTACCAACTTTTCAATTTCCATCAACACGATTTCAAAATCAATTTTGATTTTAAAACTGAAAAATTTTATTAATTTCATAAATTAATTTTTAAATAATACTAATTAATTAAATATCAAATATTAAATTAATATTTACATATATCCATTTTTATATATATTTAAATCATATTTAAATACAAATTCTCCTATTCCATTTAATTCTAAAATTAAACAGTAATTATATCTCATATAATTACTAATTCCTTAGTTCTAATGTGAATGTTTCAAATTAACTTATCACGCTATTCTAGAGCTAATCCATTTACGAGCTAGTAGAGGGACCTCGCGGACCTATAGATCATGAGCTCCAACGATCCGAGATTAATTGGCTAAACTCATTAGACCAAATTAACCCCCATTCGTTAACTAATGGGTCATTCCACTAAAGTCCATAGTTGCACTTCCCCTCACTGTAGATATATTATGTCCACATGATTTAACCATAATTAGTAAGTCGACCCTTCACAGGTTGTTCGTAATAACGGCTGGCTCAAATATATGTTTTACCCTCGAGATTACGTCTTGTTCCTCAAGTTCCTACTAATCCTCTAATCAACAACTGGTTTGTGATCCAATCACTAAACCAAAACTCTCTCAGCCTGGTGAGAGGGTGGGGCCCCTTGTTCAAGACCTGGATTCAATACTTGAGAGAACAACCTTTCTCTTATCCTTAAATCGGGTATGCGTGAACTCCGTTTTGCATCCTATGTCCCTGGCTATCTATTAGGTCTTACCCTTGAAATGGGAGGCTTATTGAGCCCCCTCACCTATGCAAATCTAAGGATAATCCCAAATAAACAGGAATTCATAGTTAGCTTAGGATTAAGATTAAGTTACTTAGGTCATCTAAATGAAATAGTCAGTCTTAAACAATAAACAACGTTATAAAGTAAGAGTGACTTATTTCTTGGTTTGTTCTTGCATACTCATTGCATAGGACGCTCCTACTCTTCATGTCATAACATGTACGAATTAGGATCATTTCGTATGTAGCACTTTACAACTCTTTGTAACAGAGTAGGCCGCATCCAATAGTGTTACCAGAATAAGGTACCCAATCTTATTCATTTATTATAGATTATTTTGACTATTTACTCGAACCTAATCCACTCTTATGTCTCCACATAAAGTTCAAGTACTCATGTAATATTCATGGGTCTTCGTTCATTGGATTTAGACTTTTATGTATACAATTTACAGAATCAATAATAAGTTTATTGACATTTAGAAAATGCTTATCATTTTACAAACTGCGAGTTTTTAGGACATAAAACCCAACAGGGAACATGTGACATCATCAGAATCCGTCTTCAATTCCAATTTGGGACCCACGTCGACTCTTAACTAGTACCAAATTTTTTGATTTTGGCATTTCGTCGTTAATTAAATAAATGATGTGGCAATCCGTGATTGGTTCGAAATTTCTCCTCCAAAAATAACAAATAATTATTAATACTAACCTCAACACTTACCAAACCTTGCCAAGATCGGTCGTAAACCTATTGGACAGCAACTCAACTGCTTCCAACACTTCAATCTAACACAAAAAAGTGACAGGTATTACTAAGTTAATGTCAAAACTTATTGAGTGTTCAAAAATCTTCAAGCAAAACCACGAACACTAACCAATATATTGTGGGCAATGATAACTTGTAAAAATACAAGTTATCTTTGCTCATAAGTTGGAACAATTAGGGTTTTTAATGATAAATTCTCCTCATTTTTAATAGAAACGCATGGATTTACTTGAACAATAGCAATTCATGTAAAAGAAGTTTTATCACTGATTATCACGACGCTAATGCACTACTTTGCAGGATTTCAACGCAAGAACTGACAACAACGCATTAGACAAGTGCCGCAGGAAACGCGCTAATGCATGAACCATGCGTCGGAGGGAATTCAACGCATAGAAGATTCGTTACTCTGGGCTGATTGTGTCACATCACCATTGCAAGCATGGGCACCTGCAACAGGCGGTGTCTAGAAAGCTTCCAAGAGGTTAGGTGGCCAACTAGGACATGAAATTTAATGCTGACCAGGGCATGGATTTAAATGCAGCCCATCCTCCAAGTGGACGAGACCAGCGCTTATAAATACTTGAAGACCCTCAAGAATTAAAGAATTAGAAACTCCATACTCTCTGTAAATTTTTAGACTTAGTTTTAGCTATACAAGCTGTGCCGAGGTGTAAGACGATCGAAGGAACTGAGACCCATCACCACCGCTGGCCAGGGAGTGGAGAAAGTTATTCTTGAGAAATATACTCTATCCTCGGCCCTTTAAAGTGATTGTACACAACAAGATTGAACCAAAGAGCTACAAGAGATTGTATTCTTTGGCTTGACTCATTCTCTCTCTTAATATCATTTTGATATCATTTTGATTGAATATAATTCTTTGTAAAGAATTATTGATCCTTTACAAAGTTCATATATTTGATCATCATTTTTGCTACTGTTTGTCTTCTGTTTATGTTGAAAGCATTAGTACTTCATGCATAATCCTGTTTCAACGCCTAACCCAACTTGACAACTTGGTGAAAGCATATTTAACTTAGTTATTTGAAAGAATAGCTAAGTCGCATGAAACAGAACGCCTACTACAGCTAGAGATAGACTTACTGGTGTTTCTTGCATTCTAAGTTAGACACATATAACCTAGAGATAAACTTGTATGTCATTTGCATTGAGAAATGTTGAATGGAGTCTAACGCTGAACAGAAAGATAAGCAAACCATCCCATTTCATCCACACTACATAAGTTGTGTACAAGTATCTTTAACCGGCACGTCCACTTACAAAAATTCCATTCTCACATGAACCATCATTTTCCACTAAGCTCTTTTGTATCACATTGCATAGGCATAGCATGTTAGTGTAAATAACACATCTTTTGCATTTATTTAGGAAAACCCCTACTGCAAGTACAACGCATTCTCTGTGTTTAGTGAACTGAATCCCTGTGTTCGACCTTGGACTTGCTAGGAACCTAGATTAGATTTATACTTGGTTTAATCTAGGAAAACTTGAACGCCATTTTAAGGAGTTGTGTGCTCTGTGTATAACTCTAACATCCCGACGCATTGCACATATTTGGACGCATCAAGGCACAATACAACACTCATACTTGAAGAATTTATTTTTTCAATCTGTTTTACTTTAAGCACTCCTAACGCAGCACACGATAGAAAGTGGAACAGGCAACAATGGAACAAACCCAATATCCAAAAACAAACAAGATGTACCTCATATACTTACTGAAACTCATCATATGGGGAGTCAGGTAAGGAAACGTAACTCATCATAGACCGAACCATGTCCAACAGGGTTCGATTTCTCCTTTCTGATACACTAAAGTATGGGCTCTGGTGAGTTTGGTAGAGGACGGAGGAAAGGGTATTGTGTAGACGAAAAGCGCGTATGAGAAGAACTCTGCTATCGTATAGCGGGGATGCTTATCGTATAGTAAAACTACACGATCGTTTAGGAAAAATTGGACGATCGTTTAGGAAAGTGGTATACAATTGTTTAGGGAACACGTGAACCAGACGATCGTTTAGACGAAAGAGAATCTATCATATAGGCTCTCGGCAATCGATCTTTCACGGTTTCTTTTGGGGCGCGGGATTTCGAATTGCACGAATGAAAAAAAAAATAGTGCTTCGCCACACTACAGCTCCTCCGTTAAGAGTGAAGACTGGCCCTGGCGAGGACTTGCGAGAATCCTTTTCAGTCTAAAAGTCAGAATCCGTGTATCCTGTAAGGATCAAATCCCTAGAACCATACACGAGCATGTAGTCCCTCGTTCTCCGAAGATACTTAAGGATGTTCTTCACTGCGGTCCAGTGACCATGGCAACCTAAAGGGGGGTGAATAGGGTTTTTAATTAAACTTTTTTTTTTTTTTAATTAACCTAATTAAACTAATTAATATACTTTTTATAAAATAATAAGAAAAATTCAATTTATGCAATAAATAAGATGACAAAAATGTGATAATTTAATTCTATCAAATTTTAGCAAATAAATAAAAAAAAACTAAAACATACAATAAATTGCTTAAATTAATTGCAAAAATAAAAAGAAAAGAGTTAAAGAAGAAGACACCATAATTTTTATAGTGGTTCAGTCAAACTCGACCTACTCCACTCCCCAAGCACCTCTTGGGAATTTAAATAAAATTTTTTCCAACTCTTTCCACGGATTAGAGCCCAACCGTTACACCACCGCTCCTTTTACGGGTTCAAGAGCAAACCCGATCCTTTCCACGGTTTAGGATCAAATCGTTACGAATGTTGGAATTTTGAAGAACACAATACAACTCTCACTGGAGTGGATTTACAAGTTTAAGCACTCAATAAGTTTATCCTTACATACAATAAACACACTCTCAAGAATAAGATGAAAAGAAAAAAAAATGCGGAACTTATAGAGAGCAACAATGAAACTTTTGAGTTTTGGAGAATTATGAAATGTAAAATTTGTTGGTTTAAAATTTGTGGAGGAAGATGGTTTATATAGAGATGGAAAATTTTTTAGAAACCACAATTAATTTGGACCATTGGATTTTGGAAAAGAAAAATCAATGGTGGGGATTTTAAACTAAACTAGTCGTTAGATACAAACAAAATATAATATTAAATTCCTTTTCTTTTGAAATTCATTTCTTTTTTAAAATTAATCCAAAAAATAAAAAAACATACCATGTGTCAAAAACTAGTCGTTAGACACAAACATAAAATAATATTAAATTCATTCCTTTTAATTCATTTTATTTTAAATTCATTCTCTTTAAAGTCAACCAAAAATAAAAAAACATACCATGTGTTAAAAAAACTAGCTGTTAGACACAAACAAAAAATAATATTAAATTTATTTTCCTTTTAAATTTATTTTAATTTTTTATTTTAAATCAATCCAAAAATCAAAAGTTCATCATATGTTAATCTCTTAATGATCCACCATTCAACCAATATGTTGCCACATGTCTACATGCAAATGGTCTGGTTATGCCACATCATCCACCACGATATTTTCTCTATAGACTTGTTTCGATCATATCGTCTTCATTTTAGCTCTGATTTGAGTGATTCAAGAGGTGTTGGAATCGTTGTTCCGAGCTCGCTAAAAAACACTAATATTTTCAGTAATTAAAATTTGAGTTTGTTATCATCAAAATATTGATTAATTCGTTAATTTGAGATTAAGAGCCAAAAAGCTAACAATCTCCCCATTTTGATGATGACAAACCATTCAAGAAAAATAGCTTGAAATACATGTAAACCATATGTAGCACATAATAAAATTCAACATATCACCATAACGATCATTCTTGAAATTCACTCAAAAAAATAAATTCTCCCTCTAATTAATACAATCAAAATCATATCAAATTTATAGCATATTTTTCTTAAACTTCTCCTCCTTTGGAATCATAAAAAAGAATAATTAAAAAAAATTTAGAACTACATCAATGTTTCCCTTAAAAACATGAACATAAATTTAGTACAACTCCCCCTAAGAATATTAACACATGCTTTCCATATCTCCCCCTATCAAAATGCCTTCTAAAAGATTTAACAATTAAAATTATAAAATCAAGAGGCATCACAACGAATAATACCGAGTTCAAACTTATTTTTGCAAAAGTTTTCTTCAAAGACTTGGTAAAAATATCCGCTAATTGATTATTAGAGCCTACAAATTCAAGAGTAATATTATCATTTTGCACATGCTCTCTAATATTTTCAGTAATTAAAAATTGAGTTTGTTATCATCAAAACATTGATTAATTAATTAATTAAAATTAATTAATTTGAGATTAAGGGCCAAAAAGCCAACACAGGTGTCGCCAGGATCTAATCCTATGAAAAGAAGAACAAACATGGTTAGTGGCGCCTGAATCAATTATCCAGGCAGAATCAACATTCTTCACTAAACAAGTTTCGAGTACAAGTAAATTATATTTACCTTTATCCGCCTTGGCTGCTTTCTTCTCCTTCAGATACCGAGGACAGTTCCTCATCCAATGTCCATCTTGGTTACAATGGAAATACTTTCCCTTAGCAACCGGTGGACGCCTCCTCGGGGTGACAGGCGGTGGGTTAGCAGGTGCCTTTCCTTTTCCCTTACCACCATTCTTCTTCTTCCCCTTTGCAGAGTTAGAAGTAAAGGTGCAGACTTCGTTCCCGAGGTCGAACCTCTATGGAATGTCCTTGAGGATGAAGCAACATTTGCCTCACCCTTCTGCCTCTCCTTACTTTTCAGTAAAGATTGGTATGTCTGCAACTCGTTGAGGAGAGTTGTAAGGTTATATTTCACTTTGTTAAGATTCACATTACTAACAAAGTGCAGGAAGCTCTCCGGCAAAGAATGCAGGGTTATGCTAACCTGGCTGCCTCATCAATGGTAGACCCATTCAACTCCGCCACATGGAAGTGGACCATCATGTTTAGCACATGTTCATGAACAGAGGTGCCTTCTTGCATTTTGGAGTTGAAATATATTTTAGAAGCGTCATGCATAAGCTGTTCAGACGATTGTCCAAACATCCCCCGTAGGGACTCCATGATCTCACGAGCTGAGACCATAGGCTCATGCTTCTTGGCCAAGATGTCAGAAAGACTTGCCAAGATATAGGCTCGGGCTTTCTCATTTGCCCTTGTCCATCGCTCGTATACCTCCCGAACATTTCGAGTAGCATTTGGAGCTGGAATAGGAGGACAAGCCTCCGTGAGAGTGAACATGAGATCCTCGATGATTAGGATCGTCGTGATCATGTGTTTCCATGTTGAAAAATGTTGCCAGTCAATTTTTAAGGTGGCTGTAGCCATTTGAAAAAGTTGCTGAAAATACGAACAAATCTTGATTAGATTTTGCTAAACCACTTTTAAACCAATTAGTTTTGCAAAATAGTTTTAAGTACCCTAAGTTATAGACTTCTATTTTGCAATATTGCCCAGTGAGTCAGGACAAATGCCACCGGTGGGGTGATCAATTGCCCCTTCACTGGATGAGACATTCTCAACCATTAGGCAGAACCAACTCTTGGAATTGAACCTAACAGCCACCACAAATCAAAGGTACGCCCTCAATGGCAGGAGTTCCCACTCAGGATTGAATCATGTTACCTAAGGTCATCCTAGTGAAGTGAAGCCTCTATCATGAACGGTGTATTACA
>NC_052352.1:3758848-3762987 GCF_009727055.1 Benincasa hispida | reverse complement strand
AACGAGACATTAGCACTTCGTGGTCAGGTCTTATAAAAACTCTTTGTATAGGACGCCCCTGCTCACATGTCCCCAACATGAATGATCAAGATCAGATTATTTGTGGCAAGTCACAACACTTGTGACCATTCCACAAAGTGGGCCGCGTCCATAGCATTACCAGGATAAGGTTTCCCTCCTATATCTATATACTACAACCCATTTTGGTTATCACTCAAGACATGATCCACTTGTATGTCACCACATACATGCTTGAGTCATATACAGATAACCAGGGATTTTATGTTTATTGGTTTGTGTTAAAGCAAATAAAACACGTAAATGAGCAAAACAACAAGATGTGAAGTAAATATCATATATTAACAATCACAGGTGTTCATATATACTGTTTACAAACTACTGGACACGAGACTTTAGGGCATCAACCCCAATACAAAGGTCTAAATACACTAGATCTAGAGGCTCTTTAGCCCTATGACCTTTTCCAGTAAAAGGCATTTTAATCATTTTTCCTTCAAGGCATGACTCACACAGGTAAAGAATTTTTTTCTAACTCGCTTAGAAGTCCATTCTTCACCAACCTCTCAATCCTATTGAGATTAATGTGTCCTAATCTTAGGTGCCAAAGTTGGGCATTTTCCTTAGGAGAAATTTTAAGTCGCTTATTTTGAGTTACGCCAGTTTTAAACATCTCTATGGTATGAAGGTCATTTGTTGCTAACAACCTTAGTAATAAACACTTTATTATAAGAGAAAAAGCGTTGATATTTACATTCCAACAAACACTTTACAGACACTAAGTTTCTCTTTAAATCGGGAACTACAAATACATCATTCAAAATGAGAAATTTGTTCTGTAAAGTTAACCGAAGACCTCCCACTGCCACAACCGAGACAATGTGCCTGGTTCCAACTCGCATCGTCATCTCACCAACACCAAACTGCCGCCAGAAACTAATTTCCTGAAATCAAGTATAAACATGGTTAGTGGCCTAAAGTCAATAATCCAGTGAGAATCATCATTCTCCACTAAACAAGTCTCCAAAGCAAGCAAATCATATTTACCTTGTTTGGCCTTCTTCTTCTCTGCTAAATATCTAGAGCAGTTCCTTTTCTAGTGCCTATTTTGGTTGCAATGGAAACATTTTCCCTTGTCAACCCTTACTGATAAATATCTGGGGCAGTTCATCTTCCAAATTTTATTCAAAATCAAATTGTTCAATTTGTGGTTAAACTGTATATAAAATCTCAAATTGAAATTTGGATATATTCCAAAATTTATCCCAAATCTAAATCTTCCAAATTTAGACTTTTATCCTCAGGTCAAAATGAATTAAGATAAAATCTCAAATTTGTGTAAAATTCAAATTTGAGCATCTTCTAACTTTTATATCAAACTCTTCCAAATTTAAGTTCTTATCCCTATTTCTAAATCAAGTTGTGAGAAAGATCTAAAATTCATCCCAAATTAAAATTTGGTCATATTCCAAATTTCATTCCAAATTTAAGTTATCCAAACGTGAGTTTTTATCTTCCATCAAAATAAATTATGGATAAGAAAAGAAATCTCAATTGATCTTTTATTAAAATTTGGGATTTGAGTATATCCCAAATTTTATCTCATATCCAAATCAAATCAGAGTAAAATCTCAATTAAAATTTGGTCATATTCCAAATTTTATCCCAAATTCGAGTTAAACTTATGTACGAAATTCATAGTTTGACTGACACATCAATTGAGGTCAAATTCAATAACAGATAAATTTGGATTTTGAATCCAACTTTATATTTTTCGAGATTCATCCACCCATATATGTGCATAAATCTCAAAATGAGGCATTTATTGAACGACAAATTTTGGACCAATCATAAACTACCATGTCATTCACTAAATTAATGACGAAATTCCAAACCATCAAATTTGGGACCAACTAGGAGGTGACATGTGCCCCAAATTGAAGTTGAAGACAAATTTCGATGATGCCACGTGGTTTTATCATGACCGTTGAATCAGATAAGATTAATTTGATCCAATTTGATATTATTATTTGGGTTAAAAGTCCAACTGAGCCCAAAAATAGGCTTAATTTGATCCAAATGTCAAATAAGGCCCAAATTCAATTAGCATTTTGACCACGCTTGAAGACTGAAATCCTTTGAAGATACAAGCATTCTGAAGACTGAAGTCCTTTGAAGATACAAACATTCTTCCAAGACTTGAAGCTCAACAACATCCACACGCCCCATTTCTATACATCAAGCATATGCATTCAACCGAGAGAGAATAAGAGGATCAAGTACTAGAGACCGAACCACATCACATCAAGTCAACATCAACATCAACACCAACTCAAGTTCAACTCCACAAAACAAGTTTTTCCGGAAGCCTCGTGTGAGCACTAATCATCTAAGATCAACAAGCCCAAAGGTTGATCGTCTAAGAAGGTCATCAAGCCCAAAGGTCGATCGTCCAAGAAGATCAACAAGTCCAAAGGTCGATCATCCAATAAGATCAATAAGTGCAAAGGCCGATCATCCAAGAAGATCATCAAGCCCAAAGGCCGATCATCCAAGAAGATTATCAAGCCCAAAGGCCGATCATTCAAGAATATCAACTAGCTTAAAGATAGTTTATTTTGAAAGCATCAAAATATTATGTATCAGAGATTGTACTCACTTTCCACAAAATTAATAAAAATACAAAGTTCAACTTCTACAAAATAAATTTCTCTTGAAATCTTGTGCAAACAGACATTTTTAAGGAATTGGAGTTAAAATTGGTAACCATTTCATGTATGGTGTTTGTTTTTTTTTTTGGGAAAAAATAGCTTATTTTCTCTCTATTCCTTTTCATAATTTACATCTTTTTGAAGTACAAGAGTACAAATCTTAACTAAATTTTAAGAACAAAAATATATTTTTAAGAGCTATTTTTTAGTTTTCAAATTTTGGGTTGGTTTTTTAAAATATTGATAAAAAATAGATAAAAAAAAAACATAAAATTTAGAGATACAAAGAATATTTATTAGCTTAATTTTCAAAAATACAAAATAATAAGTATAATAGTTACTAGACGAAGCGTTAGGAATTTATCGATCACAAATTTTCAATTTTAATTATAATTTATAAATGTAAGTTTAAATGTCTAATATATAATAACATAACTTTATTATGTAATATTTACAAAACTATAGTAACCTTTTCATAGAAATGATTTTAAATTGGTCAACCATATTAGAAATCATTTAAGTGATGAAGGATTTGTTGTCACAATTGTAGGAACCAGATGCTGGGTGGCACCAACAATCCCTTGAATTAACTTTGCTTATGCCACGTCTAAACTCAATTTCCCATGCCCCAAAACACAAATGGATGATAAATACATCCATATCTATACTTCTCCTTTATTATTATTCACACTAAAAACAAATAATTAAAATATTTTAAAAATAAATAAAAATAATTTATCACATTATGATATAAGAATTTAGTAAAGATGCTCCTTAAAATGTACCTAACTATTTGTCATATTTTATTTTGCTTTCTAATTCTATTTTTTAAAATTAATGAAATAGTTATTTTTTGTTATGATTCCAACCCTACCTGATATGTGTTTGAAATATGTATTTTAAAATATAATTTATTTTTAAAAATTGAAGTGTTTAACAACCACTGAAAATAATTTTAAAGTATATTTTAAATGAATTTTTAACACTTCTTTATCAAATCAATCTAAACGAACCCTTTATAGAAATATCTAGAAATATCTACAAACAGAACGAAGTCAGAGATGTCATTCTCATCCCCATTCTCACTCTTCATTTTATTTTCTATTCCTTAAAATTTTTCACGAAGATCGAGACGAAGATCAGATTCTCCGTGAAAAAATTTTTTATGTTGGTTTTTTTCAAGAAATCAATGAGATAGATTTTAATTAAATAATGAACCCCATCATTAAATTATTTATTATAATTAATTTTACACAAAATTTAAATTTAAAAATAAATTATTCAGATTTTGAAAAAAAAAATTAATCAATTTTTTTTAATAGAAATAAATAAATATAAATCAAATTATTCATATATATAATCTAAATTTAAATATTCAATTTAAACATATTCATTATCTTTCGTAGTAAA